>NW_012267221.1:4887146-4901930 GCF_000151885.1 Dipodomys ordii
GTGTGTGTGTGTGTGTGTGTGTGTGTGTGTGTGTGTGTGTTTATCCAGGAACTTGAGTGGGTTTTGTACCATTTCCCTTAAGCTTCACAGGTGTGTGTGTGTGTATGTGTGAGATTATCCAGGTTTGGAAGAAAAAAGGAATGGGGCATAAGTGGGACTGGCACTCCCAGTCTCCCCAAGCCAGGGTGGTGGTCTCCTCTGGACACCAATATGCAGCATGTGCTTTCCCTGGGAAACATTCTCCACCCTTCCACCCATCACTACTGCCCACCACACACCTGCAAGGACTCATGTGTGCTCTGGAATCTCTCTCTAGTCTGTCTGCTGGATCTGGCAGCAGCAGAGGGTCCTTGGGGAATTGTAGAAAGGCTCACTACCCTGGCAAGAACACCAGGAGCCTTTGTCTTGTCTTCAAGTTAACTCCTTCAGGTCCCTCCTGCTCCTGCTCCTCTACTTTCTTTCCTCTTTCTCTTCTCTACCCCACTCACCCCACTCCCCACCATAGTACTGAGGTTTAAGCACAAAGGGCCTTATGCTTGGCAGGATAACTAGTATTCCTTTGACTGCTGTTGCTCTCCCCCACCCATTTACAGTTATTCAAGAGGTAAAAAAAATCTCATTTTTATGGTTTCAAAGTCAGAAATTGAGGCCTAATTCTGACAAAAAACAAAATCCTCTAATCAAACTAACTTATACCCAATGCTAACCCTAACCCAAACCCTCAATATAATGCCTAATTATACCCAAATTCCTGATCAACTCTAACCCTATTCCTAATGCTAACTGTATCCCTAAACCTTAACTATAAAGCCTAATTCTAACACTAACTCAAACCCTTAATCAGCACTAATCCTATTCCTAATGTTAAAGGCAACCCTAATCCTCACTATAACACCTAATTCTAACACTACCCTAAAAATGGTGCCTAAGTTTAACAGTAATGTAAACCCCAATATAAACCTTATTGCCAATGCTAACTCTAGCCTTAACCTTTAAAATAACACCTAATTCTAACATTCACCTAAGTACAGCCCTATCTGTATTCTCAATGCTAACACTAATCCTAACATTCACTCTAATGCCTAATATGAACAGCAAAAAGCAACACAAACTATTCCCAATGCTATCCTAACCTGTTCACCCTCAAAATAATGCCTAATTCTAATGAAAATCAACACTGGTCCTTCACAATCCAGCCATCTGTCTGGATATGGTTAGTACATCTAGACAAGTTTCCCAGAAGTGCCAACTAGTTCCCTTCACCTTTCCCAGGTCCCTAGTTAGGCAAGAGGTAGAGTGGACAGTTGCCACTGGGAAAGCTGACCTGTCGGGGACAGGGGGTGTCTTAGATTCTTAACTGGGGAATAGCAATGACAGCAGTGTACAAGACTGGGAAAGCTGACCTGTTGGGGACAGGGGTGTCTTAGATTCTTAACTGGGGAATAGCAATGACAGCAGTGTACAAGACAAATTGCCATAGGCTGTAACTTTCTGATAGAGATCATGCACTCTATGTCCATGGTCTGAGGTCAATGCCAGTAGGAACAGGATCACTTGAACTGTAACACCTCTGCTGAGCTTTGCCTACCATAGCGTTTGAATCCATAGCCTTGTGCTTGCTAGACTGATACTTTAGCACTTGAGCCATGACTCTATCCCTGTTGCTTGCTAGTTATTTTTGGAGACTGAATCTAGTGAACTTTATTGCCCCAACTGGCCTCAGTGTTTAATCCTCTAGATTTTACTCACATGAATAACTAGGATTATACGCAGGTGCCATTGGGTGCCCAGCTGATGTAAGTTTAAGTGAATTTCCATCTTTGTGTCATCACTTACTAGATTCTTCCATCCTTTAGTGTTCTTGGCTTTGGAAGTCGGTTCTGGATGAGTATAAACAAACAAAAATGCATACATACATGAAGATGTTACTGAAAAGATCTGGTACAGTCTAAAGAAGAAAAGAGGCCAAACAACCAGGGCCCAAAAAGCTCCACAGAGCAGAGTTACAGGCTTCCCAGTTGCAGACCTAAAGGACAGTCTGTTCATAGTCCCTTGGGTAGATGGAACAGCTCACATGATTGCTCTTCAACTTTGCCATCCCAAAGAGTTCCATTCTTTTCAGGGCCAGAGGATCTGATTGATCTATTTAATGCAACGTGCCTACACCTTGGTCAGATATGGGTAGATGGAGGAAGGATGAGTAGAATATTTTGATGCATATAGAAAGAGACAGGAAGATCATTTGCTGTAACACTGATTAACTCTATAAAATCTTTTAAAATAACCAGTGATACAATGATGACTCACTTCTTTTTTTTTAAATGGGAAAGCCTGTAAATAGGGATTAACCTTTCCTTAGAGAAACTCAATCTACCCATTGGAACATTCTCCTACTGATCTTTCTTGTTTACTACATTTTAATTATATTAATATAGTCTGAGAGGAACAGTTGGGCTTTGATCGTGTCTCTGTGTTTGTTACCAAACAGCAGCTGATATTTTTCACTAAGTTAGCAGGATTTTTAGTGCTAAGAGCTGGGTGAGCTCTTTTTACCTCCCTCCTTCACCTTGGCAATCTCTCACCAAGGTTATGTGATCTTTTTCAAGTCATGCATTTCCATCAAAATATTACTTCAAGATTTTATTTGAAATTTTGGTGGAGGAGGAGCTCCTTTCCTAAAAAGACAAATGTTCCCTTTGCTCACTTGTTGCTGCAGGCTGGGGTCTTTGGAGTGGTGCCACGGCTGCTCAGAGCTCCTACCTACTTACAGACACCTACTGCCACCACTGCCACCTTTGGAAACCATGTACAGTGATTCACTGTTCACCTCTCTACTTGCTCCATTCAGGCATATCAGAGGGTTCAACCACACAGCTAATTGCCCCATTGGGCCTGCTGACTCAGGAACTCAGTGACAAAAGATAAAGACACCAAGCAGATGAAACACAATTGTCATCTGCAGGTGGGAGACCCTTCTTGCTTTGGATATTAGATGGTTGGACTCCTTGCATGACACACATTTTGCTCTCATAGAACAAAAATGAGTTTTAAATAAACATAAGGGATTTTTTTTCCCATAAATGTGTTATGAATGTAAGAATGTCTAGGGAATGGCTCACATCTACTAGTCACTTTTTTTTTTTCTCCTGTCAGTCTTGGGGCTTAAACTTAGGGCCTGGACACTGTCCCTGAGTTTTTGTGCTCAAAGTTAGTGCTCTACCACTTGAGCCATAGCTCCACTTCTGGCTTTTTTGATGGTTAGTAGGTAAGAGTCTCATGGACTTTTATTGTCCAGGCTGGCTTCAAACCACAACCCTCAGATCTCAGCCACTTGAGTAGCTAGGATTACAGATGTAAGCCACCACATCAGGCTCCTTGTCCCTTTTTTTTTTTTGGAGACAATCTCCTACCCAGAACCTGGAATGAACAGTTTGGCTAGATTCTTCCAATAGTCCCCAAACATGCTGTAAATTAGCTGAAAGATTTACAAAAAGGAAACCAGTCTACAGGACAATGAGAAGCAAATTAGAAAAAAAGGAGAAAAAGAAAAAAGGAGTTTTAGTAAGCTACATCATAGTAGGGGAGTATAGTTCATATCAAATTATTACACATTTGATAAATAATAAACAAAAGGAGTTCAAAGATTTCTAGCACAAAGGAATGCTTAAGGTTTGAGGAGATAGAAATGACTTGCTAATGAACATTTTACACATGTATCAAACTATCACACTGTGCTATTTAAATATACACACTAAACTTGAAAAAGAAAAAGGAAGCCAGGCATTGATAGCTCATACATGTAATTCTAGCTACTCAGGAGCTGAGATCTGAGTGTTATGGTTCAAAGCCAGCCCCGGCAAGAAAGTCCATGAGACTCTAATCTCCAATAAACCACCAGAAAACCAGAAACAGAACTGTGGCTCAAGTGGTAGAGCACTAGTCTTGAGCTGAAGATCTGAGGGACAGTGCCCAGGCCTGGAGTTCAAGCCCCATGATCCACAAAAAAAAAAAGGAGGTCATGGTAGTACATGCTTGTAATGGATCATGAGTTCAAGGCCAGTGTAGTCTAAATAATGAGATGCTGTTTCCAAAACAACAAACAAAATTTATAATCACTCTTGCTGGAAGTGGAAATAAAGATGTGGATCAAGTGGTAGAATGCCAAGCCTTAAATGAAAAAGTTAAGCAGCACAAGGCCCTGAATTCAAGCCCCAGGGGTACTCCCCACCTCAGAGAAAGAAAATGTATACACACTAAAATTTTACTTTGCCATTAGGAAGAACAAAATTTTATTATTAGCTGGGAAATGGATGGGAC
Source organism: Dipodomys ordii (assembly GCF_000151885.1). Taxonomy (NCBI): domain Eukaryota; kingdom Metazoa; phylum Chordata; class Mammalia; order Rodentia; family Heteromyidae; genus Dipodomys; species Dipodomys ordii. The sequence continues at coordinate 4,891,464 of NW_012267221.1, forward strand.
TGAAATAAATGAAATAAGGCAGTCCCATAAAGACAAGTCTTGCATGTTTTCTCTCATTTGTGGAAACTAAAGGCAACCAAACCAAACAAACAAACAAAAAAAACTAAGGTCATAAAAGTAAAAAGGGTGTATTAGGGAGGCAGAAGGAGAAAATTAAGTGGAGGGAAGAAGGAACAGTTGGGTAAGAAACAATTACAAAAGAGGCATGAATATCTATGACAAAAGTACATTATGTGCATGTTTGAACATGTCCTGATGAAGCCTCCTTACAATGCACTATTCAACATACACCAATTAATAAAGAATAACCCATAAGAAAAAATCCAAATTACAGCTGAGTGCCAGTGGCCTACACCTCTAGCCCTTAGCTACTCACTAGACTGAGACCTATAGGATGATAGTTTGCGGACAGTGTGGGCAGAAAAGGCCATGAGATTCCATCTCCAGCTAACAAACAAAATACCAGTTTGGAGGGGTAGCTTAAGTGGTAAAGTACCAGTTGTGAGCAAGAAAGCAGAGCAAGAAAATATGAGACCCTGAATTCAACCCGATATACAAAACACACACACACACACACACTGCATTCTGTAATACTATGGTTACCTGTGTTGTAGTGTTGTGAATCAGGCCCTTAGAAGTAATAAATCATACAGGCAGATGGATAAGACTAGGGCCCTTTATAACACAAGGGCTTGGAAGACCAGGCCTTCATCAGACATCAAACCTACAGGTATCCTTGATCTTAGACTTCCCAGACTCCAGAACTGTGATGAATTTCTGTTGTCTACACTTACCCAGTCTGGCATTTTGTTATAGTAGCACTAACAGACTGAGACATGGTCTCTTCCTCCAACAAGTACTCCTGAGAGCTCTTCCATGTGTCGGCAGATGCCTATTTAGCAAGCACTGTGACCCACTACTTCCTCTTACTGTACAAGGATCTCTCACTCTCTCTCTTCCCCCTATTTCTGCCTAAAGGTTGAGATTCTTGAGCATATATCCACCTTGATCCTGGCCCAGGGACATTTCTTCTCTGCCCACTGTGCTTTATGTCTCCTGGCTTATTCAGATGACAGCAGGTGAATAAAGCCTGTTACCCTGACATGACCAGTGGTACTGCTCTGCCTCACAACTTATAGAAGATGGTTCTTTACTTCTGAATCATTATCACAGTTGTCATCTCCATCTAAAAGCTAGTGCTCCAGATCTGAATTGTCCAATATAGGAGTTACTGGCTAGCCACATATTTCTATTAATGGCTAGATGTGGGTGGGGCCAACTCAAATTCTGATACTCTCTAAATTAAAAATACACAATAGATTTTGAAGACTGAGTATAAAAATATAAAAGGCCTCATTAATTTGTTATATATTGCAGTAACATCTTGGATATTTAAAGTGTATTAGTCAGCTTTCTGTTATTGTAACAAAGAGAAAAGATTTTGTGGCTCAGTTTTAAAGCTTTCAGGCCAGGATCAGCTGACCTGACCTCATTGCTTTTGGGATGGTGGTAAGATTGCCCTTCAAGGCAGGGAGTACAAGGTAGAAAGCTGCTCACATCATGGGTTGGATATGAAAGAGAAAGAGGGTCCAGACCCCCAAATCCTTCTCAGACAGTCCTTTAATGACATGAAGACCACCTACTAGGCCCCACTTCTCAAAGAAGGAAGCCAAAAAAATAAAAAATAAAAGCATGAAGTCAAGAGATTAAACTTTTTCTATTTTTTTTCTTTAAACAGAAAGAGAAAGTGAAAGACAATGAAGACTCTTCCCATTAGAATAGAAGTTGTACTTTGACCATTTCAGCTCTCTCGACTATGTTCTCACCCATGGAGCCTGAGGAGTGAGTCCATGGGCTTGTTGGGATTCCCCCGATGCAGGTGAGGAGAAGCAGCACCTGTGTGTACTTAGTTGGGTGCTTCAGGGAGCACTGGAGAAGCCAGGGTTCCTACTAATCAACATTTCTTTATTGAGAAACTCTAGCCACTGTAACAATATGGATAAACCTGCAGGCCATATGCTAAGGTGAAATAAGCCAGACAGTAAGATAAATAAGCATGATCTCACTTACTGATGGAACTAAAAAAGCTAAACTCTTAGAAGCATAAAGCAGAAGGAGCTGTGGCAATTCTGGCCAAAGAGAATAAATTCTCAGACAGGAGTAATAACCTTAAGAAATATAGTTTATAATATGGTGACTGTAGTAGTAGAACGTATCTCTAAAATATTCCCATTGTAGAAAAAAAATGGGAAGCATATAAAGGAATGCATGTGTTAATTAGCTTAACTATTCCACAATGTATACATATTTCAAAACATTATACTCTATATCATAAATAAAACTTTTGTCAACTCTAAATATACAAAAGAAAACTGTGTGCCAGTGGCTCATGCCTGTAATCCTAGTTACTCAAAAGGCATCACAGTTCAAAACTCACCTAGGTAGGAAAGTCCATAAGACTCATCTCCAATTAACTTCTAGAAACCCAGAAGTGGAGCTGTGCCTCAAGCAGTACAACTCTAATGGTATATCTGTTTGAATGTTATTAATACATACACTATAAAGACAAGGGCATTTCTACTGTGCTGTAATAAAATCTCCCTCTACACAGAAGACTGTCATTGTGGGAAGTTCTCAGGGGTAGAGGAATTGTAGAAAAAGATTTTGAGTAAAAAAATCCTGTTAAAGTGCCATTCATATCCCATCCTACAGACAACTGTCAATGTTTGCTCTTTAGCTCTGAGATGTTTATTTTCCTCTTTCCTAATACTTCTCTTTTGGTATAATCAACTCTTGAAAAAGCACACATTCAGAGCATCATGTCCCAAATTGATATTGACAAGTGGGATTGTCTAACTCACAATTTTCTTGAACTTCTCTTGAACCTTCCCCAGAATCCTCTGCTTGGAGGTGTTAGGACAGCATCTGTCAAAGACTGAGGAACAGCCTGTGTGGGGAACAATGTCATTATCTCATACAAGAGGGAAGCTTTCAGGTTTGTGGCTTCACTTGTATATGTGCATGTTTCTCTGCCTGAAATATTTCCTCCTTTCTTTACCTGGCTCATTTAAGATACATTTCCAATGTCACCTCTTGGAAAAAGGCTTTCTTGGTCTCTCTCTCAGTATGAGTTGACTGCGTTAGGTGTATCCTCTCCTATGATTTTGTAATTTATTAACTTGTTCATGCACCCTACATGACAGTGAGCAGCTGTCCACCAAACTCCAACTTTCTATTGATTCTATTATGTGGTAATGGCACAGAGGCTGCCAAGCCAGTGATGACATTGCCCAGCTAGCTTGCATCCAGTAACCATGTGAGTAATTCTTGACAGTGGAAGGTAAGCATTAGTGAGTGAGGTATACCATTTCTAGGACTATATATGTATGTAGTATATAAAATATATTGTGTTATATAAACATATATAACATAATATACTCTATATACCTTATATATACTAAACTAGTAGTTCTGTATTAACATAGCTGATTAGTATTGATTTGAGTAGCTAATTTTGAAGGAAGCGAGTTTTATGAATTCAAACCAAGAGAAACTTCCAAAAGATTGCTTGAAATTTTAAAGAAGAGAAACATAAATAACTGCCAAAAAGTGAGAAGGGAAAGAGAGAAGAGCAAAATAGAGCATTCTATTTAAGATTTTTGTGATTTGCAGTGTCTAGAGGTAGCCAATGCTGCTGAAACCTGGGCAATTAGAAAGAATAGGCAGGTGGGAGAGGAAGGAAATGAATTTAAATCACATTTTAGCATTCTCTGAACAATCACAGATGACACGAGGCTCGAGGGTGAAAGATGAAGGATGGAGAGGGATGTTTGGAATAACTGAATCATTTGCGGTGTATGTTTCATAGGGAATGCCCAAAATTCAGGGCAAAAGAGCAAGTCAGTAGTCACACATAAAACAGAAAAAAAAATTCCAGTTAGAATTATACTTGGTACTAATACCTAATGACATAGATTCTCAGGCACTTTTTTTTTCTTATACCCATTGGCCTTCGGGCCATTCTAAAAGTCCACTGACTTTACAAGAAACAGAAAACACCTCTTATGTAGCTAACACCACAAAAGCTATTTGCTTATAAATCTATCCCACCAGATTTATAAACCTATGAATAGAAATGTTCTCTCTCTACAACCATGGCCACAGATGGGGATGTGGCTCAGTAGAGTTCATAAGGCCCGGAGCTTCATCTCCAGAAACACCTAAAACTAACACCTTAACTCCAGACCCTGCAACCTATCCTCATCCCTGGCATAGCTCCTAGGACACTGCAGTTTATCCAGATGGCTGGTGGATTTTGTTTTGCTATAAATAAAATTTTGCTATTCATAGCCAAAGATACATTTTTGGGTGCTAGGAAAGGAGGATGGATGTGGGAGATACATCAAACACTCATTTGTAGATACTGTCCTAAGAAACACTGACTTTGCTCACAACAGTGGTCCACTGAAAGCCATGTATTTCATTCATATTTCCTTTGAGCTGACGATGAAGGCAAGGACTTTGACTTTTCCTTCCATGTATTAGGGCTCAATCATTTTATTTATATACTTGACATTTATGCTGTGAGGAAACAGGCAACTAATAAGTTTGAAACACAATTCTGAAATGATTTAAGTGACATAAACAATGGAGGTTTATATTATGGACATCTAAATAGGTTTTCTCCCCTTGTTACTACCTTTAAAGGCATTTTTCTCACAACACCAAGCTCCACACTCACCTTTTCTGCATTCCCAGTGATAGGGTATGCAAACTGGAATAGTGACACTGAAGAAACCATATAGGCTAAAAATAGGGGGGTAAACACGAGGTTTTCTTTGACTTTAATGAGTAGATTTCTAGCTCATTCTCTTACAGTCCTGCTCCTGAGTTTCAAATTACTTCATGATCTTTTTTTAAGTGAGCTCTTCCTAGAGTGACAGGGCCAGCTGCAAAACTGTACTGTCCATGGAAAGTATTTCACCAGCTTCCTGGCCTTTAATAAGATCACAATACTTACATTGACTACTTTCCCTTAGCAGGAAGCAAACACATGGTTGTTGACCTAACTTTATTCAGGATATTGCCACCAGTGTTGTCAGCAACTTCAAATCTAGCATAGGACACCTGAATCTACTTTTACAGTGAATTTCATTTTAATACATTTACTAATGAATGGTTAAACTATTAGCTTGTTGTATAGCATTCAAAGAGCCTATTAATTGTAACTTTAAATTCAGAGTGGAAAAATCATTGTTGTTATTATTCATTATATTTATAGTTGTTTTTCTGTTCTGATCTGATAGCCAATTCATAATATACTGTTAAGTTATAATCAATTTGATACTATAACTGTATTTGAATAATTAAATCAACATCTTAAATAGTCACAGCTCAGTCATAAAGTTAGGCTTAAAGGCTGGCATAAAGTTAGTCTTAGAGCCCCACATTCCCCTTTCTATAGAAAGCCACTGTCTGGTGGCATTCCATATCTGCCTTTATTCACGTCAAGTAAGGTTGCGTTTAAGAGAAAGAATATTATTTTGCTTGAATCAAACAATTTTGTAATCAAATAATATTCAGTGGTTAGGAGCACTTGCCTAGAATACAAGAGGCCCTTGGTTTGGGCCCTGGCAACAAACATACAATGTTGACCTGAGCATACCTGCCATCCAGCACTTGGGAGAATGAGGCAGAAGGCTTGAGAGTTTGAGGCCAGACTGAGCTACACAGCAATAGTGTCAAGAAAAAAAAATACGATGAAGAAAAATTAATAAGCTTTAAAATAAGTGTAGTTACATTCTAGAAAACATTTTTGGGGAAAATTTAATTAAATTGCAAGGACACACTTTAGTCTCATATAGAGTACCTTTATGTTCCAAATGCTTTTGTCTTCAGAATGGCCATTAGCCAAGTTGTTTCCCCTAAAATAGAAACTGCACATAAGAGAAAATGATATAAGGTTGATCCAAATCAGTTAAGTATAAATTAACTAAATTTAATTAAAATTTGCATTTAAAACATTAATGATTTACAAAGCACCAAAATAGGAAGCCTAGTTTTTCAGTAGTTAGCAACTCAACAAAGAACATGTTAACTAATCTCTGCCTTAGTTTTTTTCTTTTTTAATGTAGACCTTTTCCTTCTACCTAATTATATTATTGCAGAGAATAAACTAAACAAGCATTGTAGCCTACATACAGACTCAGCACCTAACCACTAAGCAAGTGAATTGATAAATCTTTAAAAGAGCAGACAAACCACTAGGGCACCCTATAAACTCTTTACTAAAAATGTATTAAGACAACTCTGGGGATATGGTACTTCTACCACTTCACAATAATTGCATGCTAAAATAAAACATAGCAAATCCCTGCAAGCTTCCATTCATTCTGCATGAATACTACCTACTGGTTATGGGACCTGGAGCTGAATGAAAATTAATGTCTATTCACTGTCTACAGAAATGTGCTCAAACATTAAAGAGCTATATAGTATGGCAACTGGGAAGGATATACTGCTTACCCTCACCCTTATTTAACTGTTCAGACTGGGGATGTAAAGACTGCTATGAGAACCAAGAAGGGTAGCCTTCTGCGGGGAGGGTGCAGACTTGGTCAATGTAGCCTAAGTAGCCAGGATTATAGACCTGAGCCACTGACACTGAGTTTGAAATCCTTTGATTTTGATTTGCATGTAAAGCATATGGGGGATGTGAATAACTAGCCACTTTGTAATCTCCAAAGAGTGGTACCCATCATAAGGGACACATTCAGAATAAGTGTCAAGAGGCTATTTTAGTGTTGTGAAAATCTCACTCATCCCATGTGGCAAATTACTTATTGGGAAAAGGTAATACTTCAATATGAAAACAAAAGTAAGAGATTAAAAAAAAAAGCCGATACTCCTTACCCCCTATCCATCAAAAAAGCTGCTAAACATTTACTATTTCAATTACTAGTATATAACATCCCTAGATGCAGATCCAAATAAAATTTGTATATACTTGCCTCCCATTGCACTGTGCTGTGCTTTCAGGTTATTTGTCAGGAAATCAGACTTATTACTAAGAACTAATGTGAAAACAGTAACCCTGAATCTATCCTTTTTTTAAACATATAAATTGGTAAACACAATACCCAGGGCCACTGCCCTCCTTATGCTTAAGACGAATTGGAGAACAATGTTCAAGCAGCATATGCCAGGCTGAGGCTCCATTCTCTCCCTTTCACCACTGTCGTTCATGAACGTCCACTAATATTCATTTTAAGTAACTGAATTTTCTTCACATTTTGAATCACACCAATCACACACTAGTCACTTTTTACTAAGCTCATTTTCAATACTAACATTCTAAAGATAAAACTCTCTATGAAGTTGTAGGAAAAGGCCCTACAGAACATCAGGTAACTCTGCCTTGCATTTCCAACTGCCAAGGAAGATACCAGCCCTACTATAATGAATATGTACATTTAGAGAATAAATCAGAATAAAAATGCTGACAATATAGAGGGGTGAGTAATCACTATAATTAACCCTTTCTGAAAGAAAAGGTACATAACAGTACATAATACGTAACGATTTAACTCAAGTCTTTTATTTATTTTTTTAACTGCTTAAAGCATAAAGCAGAGACAATACATTGGATTAACATGCACCTTAAAAAGAAAGGTATATACATATCAAACATGGAAATTTACCACTAAAATTTCATCATTTCCTCCCTTTAATTACTTTGATAGTACCCCTGCATTTTGTAACCAAAAAGGTTCTATTACTGATCATTTGGCCAATGCCCTGAATTTCTGGAACTTGAAAGTCAATTCTGGAAACAAGAAGTTACAAATATGCCAAGTGGTTCATCTGTAAAACTGCTGCTGTACCGGTGGAGAAGGGTGACCCCTCTGATTTGTCCACTCTACCCATTATTCAGACCAAACATAATATGCCCAGCCATCCATGAAGCTGTCTCACCAAGGCCATGAAGCATTATTATCCAAGACCGCTAACACAGCAGCACTGAGGAATACAAAAGCACCATGCTCCCAATATCCTCCCTAACTGGAATATTCCTCAATGTAAAATCTCCCTAGCATACAGAGAAACACAAGGTCATACAGAGATAAGACACAATTTCGACCTCTTCTTGCATGCAAAGCTTGAGTGAAAACCTTTTACAATATTGGCAATTCCAATAAAACAAACCTAAAATGTTTCAAAAGGATTTCTAATTTGGATATCATATGCCTAGAGTTCAATTTGGTTTTGTTGGTTTAGGTGGGGTTTATACAGAGACTAGTGGAATACATTTTTAATATAGGCTTCTCTAGGGGGGTATGATAAACAAGAAAGATTTAAAAATCAATATAATTAGCAAATATATTTCATGCGCAAATTAAAATTAATATTCATTCTTTTCCTCATCTCTAGTAACCTAAAGAGCCCCTAACAGACATAGCTGCTTCCTCAATGCTGTACCATGGACATAACCTAAAAATTATTTTTAAAAGTGCTTTGCAGGTATCAACCCAACTCCTGGAACCACTAAGGGACACACAAAAGGAAAAGGCTACCCAATCTATGCAGACTAATTTCAGGCAAACACGAGAGGAATTCTGTATATTGTCAATGCAAGAAGTTTGAGAAAAGGGAACAGTATGCATAACTGTAACTTAAGGTCATGTACACATTTCACTTTCCATGCAAGATGAAGTATAACAGAAGCACAATATTGTAACTGTACATCATTGCACATAATTTGCCCTAGAATTCAATTACACTCTCTGGTCAGTTTTATTTTTAAAAAATGGGACAACACAAAAGAAACTTTAGTAAGATCTTATCAAATATTTTGGTGAATAAGTAGAATGTAAAGATGAATATTTGATGCATATTTATATATACATAAATGAAGCAGTCCAGGAGCTACATGGTAATGACATTAACAATTACTTACAGAGTATGAGAACTAAGAGGCTACTTTTATACAAGCAACAAACTCTTAGTAGGCTTTCTAAACATAATAAAATTTTCTAATTGTTTTTAAAAACAAAGTTGAATTTTCTAGTCTCTGCATTAACTAATGCAAGGGTCATGAAATAGTTTTATCAGAAAAGAGAAAAAAATAGTTCTATTTTAGCTTCTTTATACCATGATGTGATGAGGGGTAGGTGGGTAGCTTCAATTTCAAGCATTTTTATTCAAAATAAACACAAATTATATCTTAAGAAACTCTCAGATCTGTGTCATCGGTATGATAAGCATTTCTAATACCATTAAAAAAACACAATTTATTAGCTGGGCTTAAAAATCAAGACAAATCAATTTCAGGCACTTCTTGAATACATACTATAAGAATTTTCTATTAAAAGTATACTTGTCAGATAAAACCATAAAAACCTTAACTTTCATTTTTAGAATTTGCAAGAGTAGACAGTAACAATATTGCATAACCAATCCAAATGTAGTTACATTTCTTCACAATTTCATACTGTTTTAAGGTTAAGTAGAAGTAGTCACCTTATACGCATCCAAAGGGCTGAATTCTCTATTTCTTTCCCTTCTCTTACTCATACATTCTTTGAGGAAGTATGATAGTTTTATTTTTGCACATGTGGAGCTCTGAAAATTTATTTCCTACATTGTATCCACATCTAGTCAACACACGATGGCTGATTATTTGGGTGTCTCTTAAAGCCCACTTCACAGGTCTATTCTGTAAAACTAGGTTTCCTATTACTAATGTTCATCATTATTCCTTAAGTAAACCTGAGGAAAAAATGTGACGTGTAGACAATGACTTAATTCTACAAACAGATTTGGTTTGGCATCTTTTTCAATTTATACTGGCTGAACTGGTACTCTCCAAAAGTTTTCGGTGTGATGTGAACATAATACCTTATGGTCCTAACTAGTAAGGATCTGACAGTCTAAATGTTTCTCTTACCTTTCTCAATTACTTTTCAACATAAAAGTTAAAATTAGGACACATTAAATTGTTAAATATAGTAATAATTTATAGAATTCTACTGACACTTGTATGCTACATACATCCTAAACTGCACTCAGGACAAAGAAAATTATTATGATTGACAATGAACAAACATACAGGACAGCAAGGAATAGCTGAACTAGGGAAAACTGATCCTGAAGCAAGAAGTTTAGATTATATTTGGAGAATGGGAGGGGGTCCAAGTTAAGGGAATGATGCCAGGATATGACTGGGCTATTGAAGAGTATGATGTTAAAATTGACAAATGATCTACGATGTACAACTATATTTTATATACAAAGTAGAGCAGATTGCCCACAGGTAACACTAGAAGGTTGGTAGATGACTCTTTTTAAAACACTGCTCTAAGAAAGTTCTGTTGTATACTACACTGAGCACCAACAGTCAGAATGGGACAGAGTAGTAGCAGTTATGATCTCAGGAGATTTTTTTTTTAATGTAATACTGATCTACAT
>NW_012267221.1:4903245-4926631 GCF_000151885.1 Dipodomys ordii
CGTGGGGCTTGAACTCTGGGCCTGGGCACTGTCCCTCAGCTCTTCAGCTCAAGGCTAGCACTCTACCACTTGAGCCACAGCGCCACTTCCAGCTTTTTTGTTTTTGCTTATGTGGTACTGAGGAATTGAACTCAGGGCCTCAGGCATGCAAGGCAAGCGCTCTACCACTGAGCCACCTTCCCAGCCCCAAGAATTTCTAATACACTTTATAGTGATTTGAAAAAGTATGAGAACCTATGAACAAAGTTTAGTAATTTAGGGTTTACTGTCAGAAATGATGTTGACAAATACTATGTAATCTGTTTGCATTATGAACATAACACAAATACAAAACACAAAACCTCCAATGTTAACATTGATCATGTCTGAATTGGATTTAGATATTAACTATTCCTTATCTTATAGAAAGAACTTTCAAAATTCTTTCAAGGCTTATGTCTTAACCAAAATCTAAAATTTAAAAGGATTGAGTTATTTTTTTTCCTGGAATATTCTTAAATTTGGATTAACTTTTGGATTAACATTTTCAGGACGTGAAAAAAGTAAATAGATTATTCAAGTGTATGTGTTAATATAGGATAATTCTATTTCTAGTTATAACAGAAGTTCAACTTTCAGATTAAAAAAAGAAAAAAACGCTAAGCAAATATAAAAGGTGTTTGGGTTCAACTTATTTCCTAGTACAAATAACAAGTCAGTCAACTTTTCAATCAAATTCTTAAAATCATTCAAAAACATTCATATTTTACAGTTGTTAAACATTGCATTTATATTACAGAAGATACAAGAAAACTTAAAGGAACAAAAAAGTCTCAAACTATCCCAACTACTAAAATCAGAAATTTGTGAAATAAGAAATGATCAATGTTGCTTGGCAGATGCCTTATACTCACAAATCCATTTTAACTGCTTGACATCTAGCTTAATAATAAAAAAAGACTGCAGTTAAACTATTTAATAATATTTATAGAAGTCTGCCTTTCTGGATAGACATGGATAGACAATAGCTTATAATCAGGAAAAAAACTTGATAGTTTTAATCACAATTTATAATTGGCTAATTAAAAGTTCATTCTGTAATTTAGATGGTGTAAGAACGAACAAAAGGAATAACCTGGTAATTGCTTACTGTGCAATTCTGCCCATTAGTAACACTAAGCCAAGACTCTGACTGATATTCCTCTTGGTTGATTACATGTTTCCATGTGTTGTTGATCAACAAAAAGCAGCTACACAATATCAAGGATTCTTGTTTTTTTGTTTTTTTTTTAAGAGCAGCTCAATGATTTGGGAAAGCTGGTTAGTTCAATACAGAGAACACAGGGAAAAGTACAAAATGGCTCTGAACACCAAGGCCAGTACTTATCCAAGAATATTAATTTTTGTGTTATTTTCTTTTCTACAGAATATAAATCAAGACATTAACCTGAATTTGAGGTATACATACATACACAGTCCTAAACAAAATACTTTTCTTAAGTAGTATTACATTAAAAAATTGGAAAGAACATCTGTGATTTGTATTTTAACTCAATGGAACAAGAAGAGAGTAACATCAACTAGGGAGTATTATACTGATAATAAAGCTCTTAAAATTTCAAAATGTCTTCCTCGCCCTTTGTACTTACCACAGGCTCTACAATGTCCTGAAAGGATTCATTGAGAAAAATGTCAATCACAGTTTAATAACATACTTTGGAAGGAAATAATGAGAAAGAAAATTGGAAGGTGAAACTTCATCTTTGTTTTCAAATAAGTGGTCTTAATTTTCTTCTTATAGAAAAAGTTTGAAAGTTTATTATAAATATATCTAAACCATTAATTTTTGCAGCTTTCAGGTAAAGTCCAGCACTTCATTTATACAAAGTTCATGAGAAGAGGACAGTAGAGATCATCTAATCTTGAGTCGTGACATCATCCATTCGAGTCCTTGGCATAATCTAGAAAGAAAACAAAATGTTATGATTAAAATCATACCTAAAAATGCTACAGTCTACAAACTAAGACATTTTTTCATTAGCCTGAACAAGGACTTAAAAAAAAATCAGTAACATTCAATTCTGACACTATGACAGTGAAGCCACACTCTTTTTTTTTTTTGGTCGGTCATGGGGCTTGAACTCTGGGCTTGGGTACTGTCCCCGTGCTCTTCAGTCAAGGCGAGCCACTTGAGCCATCGTACCACTTCCGGTTTTCTAGTGGTTTATTGGAGATAAGAGTCTCACAGACTTTCCTGCCCAGGCTGGCTTTGAGCTGCGATCCTCAGATCTCAGCCTCCTGAGTAGCTAGGATTATAGGCGTGAGCCACCAGCGCCTGGCTTTTTGAAGCCACACTCTTATACCCCGTACATCTACTTTTGGTTCTACTGTAGCTCTAATGCCAGGATGAAGAAATCATTCAAGTGACAGAGCATCTGCCTAACAAGCCAAGTCCCAGTACCACAAACACAAAACCTCAAATACACAAACACACTCAGCCTTAAATACTGCCTGACCCATACATATGTCAAAAATATTAAAAATACCAACACTCTGTAACACTTTTGCTAATTCTAGAAATGTAACCTTAAAATAAAATCAGGTAACAAAATTTTCCTTTCAAAAAATACTTTAAGGGGCTGAGAAGGTGGCTCAGTGGTAGAGCGCTTGCCTTGCATGCTCAAGTCCCTGGATTCGATTCCTCAGCACCACATAAGCAGAAAAAAAAAAAGCCTGAAGTGGTGCTATGGCTCAAGTGGTAGAGCGCTAGCCTTGAGCTGAAGAGCTGAGGGACAGCGCCCAGGCCCAGAGTTCAGGCCCCACGACCGGACCCCCCCCAAAAAAAAATACTTTAAGATATTATAGTAGTGTTATTGAGTATATACATACGTATTTTATACTTGGATATAAAAATTTGAAGGCAATAAAATATATTACTTAAACCAGTTACTGCTGAATGACAGGTAACTGAACTAATCCAAATACTAAAAAGAATGTTCATTATGATAAAAACAACAAGAAAACCCCACAAATGTTTAGCAAGAAGGTAATGGCTATAAACATATGTTACAACAAAATCAAGGGTTAACTACTATTAATGACTATCTACTATGAGCTTTTGTAGCCATGAAAAGACCATGATAAAATGCTAAATTTTATTTTTCAAATCTCAAATTTTTTGGAGTCAAGTAGAGTCAAATAATATTAAGATTAAAAGTCAGTGACAATGAAAGAAACAAATGGCTATTTGGGAGTGGCTTTGTTTTTTCTCTTATTACCAATAGGGATAGTTCGAAATAATAAAATTAAGAACTAGGTAATTTAACTCCAAACTGTTAAATGAGCAGCCCTTACCTAGAAAATGTACTAATCATTTAACAGCCATTACTTCAGTCTTAATAGTAAGATCAAAATCTTTCCATGTTAGAGAAACCGAGGTTAGCAGTGGCAGATTATGAGGAATAGTGAGGCCAGCCTCCATAGTGTGTGCTCTTGAACCACCGGAGTCTAATACCAAAATGAAAACCAAGTCTTCTACTTCACTAAGATTCAGTTTTGAGAATTCATTAATATTTGTTCACCTTTCATCATGGTGTAGAAAAGGTAAGAATTTCTCATTTACCCCATTTATTTCTGCCCTTTCAAAATATACCAAGAATTTCAGCCTAAAACTTAAAAGACCTCTTTATAGAATCCTTGTCTCTAATTGTTTATTCTTGCTTTTAAATACATATAGATCTGTCATATTTTTCAAAAATAACAACAGAAACTTTGCTCTTCCATTTATCATTCCCCCCCTTCCATACAGGGGCTTGAAATTTGGCCCTTCCACTCAAGGTGGCATTCTACCACCAGAAGCCACCCCTGTGCTTCCACTTCCTTTTTTTGTTGGTTAATTCAAGACAAGAAACTCTCAAATTTGCCTGCTGGAGCTGGCTTCCAACCACAACCCTCAGCTCTCAGTCTCCCAAATAGCTGAAATTACAGGTCTGAGCCACCAGTGCCCAGTTCCTTATAGCTTTTATCCAGATGAAATTTCCTTTGTTTAATCTCTCCCTTCTCTTCTTGTCATACTTAAAAGCATTTAGAGATGCTATCCTAAAATCCACTTCCCTTTTAAACTCACCATCCCGTGCCCACTTTCCCAATACATAAAATTTGTTCTGATTAACTGCTTCATTGAATTTACTCACTCTTTATTAAACTCAATGAACATTTAATTGAACTATCCATTACTTTTACTTTGAAATACTTTCACCTCTTGGCACTAGTTTTCCAACACCTCTCTCTAGAGCTAAGGATTCACATGCCATATAACTTTTCTTTCCCAATGCTGGAGGTTGAACCCAGGGCCTTGCATTTGCTAGGCCAAGCAGTCTACCCATGAACCAAACACACAGCAATGATTTCCTTCAGATAACAGTGATATAATAAACAGCGAGTATCACTATATCAGGTTTGAGTCTTTTCCTCTTTTGGCTTTTTTATGCATAAAATAAGAGTAAGAACAATTATCCTGTAGGGTGGTCATAAGGATTAACTAAGACATTGTATGGAAAGCACTCCAGAGATAGGACATGCTTAGCAATGGTTAATTCTTAAGCTCCATCAACACAACAGGCATTTCCTGATTTTTCAAACTCTCAAAGAGCTCCTCCAGAAACTGCATCATCTTTATATGTATTAGTTGGGATTTATGTGTATTATATTTATGCTGTGTCTTAGTATTTGCAGAATCATTCTAAAAGAAATCTCTGTAGACTTCAACTGTTACACAACTCCCCTCTAAATACTTAAGTGATTTTAAGAAATACATTTTTAGACTAAATACATGTTACCTAAGGGGAAGACTTCTTACCCCTCGCCGGTAAGAGCACAGCATGCCTGGATATGCCACTGGTGATCCTTAATGGAAGTTAGCTTCAAAAACTGGGAGATTTCTGCTACACTCATGCATTCTTTAACATCTTGTTTATTAGCAAAAATCAGCAATCCAGCTTTTCGTAAGTCCTATGAAAGCAAACAAAACTTCTAATGAGAATACATTTTCCTACTTATTTTCCAATTCAACTAACAAATTTTCCATAATCGTAGTAACCTAGAATCTATTTTTATTTTTAAAACTCTATTCTCAGCCACCAGCACCCCACCCAACTATGCCTGCTTATAATGTTGGTTTTTTTTTTCATCTTTCAACAGTGTTGGGTTTCAAACTGAACTTAGAATCTTGTACTTGATCTCTATCTCCAGTCCTTTGTGCTTTAGTTTACTTTTCAAAAAGGTCTCACAATTATTTGCCAGCTGTTTTCAGAAAGCAATCATCTTACCTCCACTAGCAGACCCAGCCTCTGTTCAGAATTTCTTTAATTATTCTACCTAAACTAAGTCACAGCTCATAGGCTTGGAGAGGCCAACTTAAAATTGAACAAACGTTAAATATGTAAGTGTATGAACTTACATATTTATCATTTTTATTGTACCTTGTATTTCATATATTCAAATATATTAATATATTCAAATATAAGATGTAAGCTTTATGGCCAATAAAAAGTAGCTCTTTATTATCTAGTTCTCAAAGACTTGCCAAAATTCTACCCTTCTTATATTCTTCTATTTTACTTTGCATTTTCTGACTTAACATTACTCATTATCTAATATTCTGCTTTATTTTATTGATTTTATGTACTTATTTATTTAGACAAGGTTTCACTAGGTAACCTAGTATGCTTTCAAACTCAATCCTCCTGAGCACTGGTACCACAGACATGTGCTACCTTACTGGCTTAAATATGCTGCTTTAATTGATCACCTATCTACTGTTCTGAACCATTTTGAGCAGTCTTATCTCTACATTATTCAAATCATTTAACTGCATACATTGCCCACCCTTCAATCTCCTAAACCAGCTTTTAGCAACCAGGGTTCCGCGAAAGAACAAAGTTCTATAAAAAATGATTACCATGGCTATACTAAATGTCTTCCAACAGTGGATATAGCTAATATCTTCTAAATGCACAGGCAATAAGTGAATTCATTACATATGTTTATCTTAAGAGTTTTAGTGCTTAATTCTCAGTTGAGAAAGACTATCCTAATTCAACTATATTCATCTTCAAACCTCAAAGGCCTTGCCATGAAGATTTCATAAATTTGAGTAACAGTCATCTTAGATGGGCAATAAACCTATCAAATTTCCCCAGTTAGATATTAAGTTCTAACACTTCTATGCTATGACTCTCAGAAAAGTTCTTTCAACTTTCTGAATTTGTTTTTTTATAATTTAACATTCATTGTAAACCTGATCTGAGCAAGATATCCACCACAGTTAACCCCTTTCCAAATACAGGAACTATACATATCACAAGATGACTGGTAGGTTTTATTCCTAGAATAGGCCAAAAGTTCCTAGTCTCTTTCCAGCCCACTGTGTCCACCCCAAAACAGTTTTTAAAGCCAAAGACGAAACTTACTGGATAGCAAGTCAAAGTTACCACCCTTTTCCTGATAAAAATGCATGCAGGTAAATATTTTTTAAAGTTTATGTACAATTTTGAGAATAAGTACAAGAACTAAATTATATTTATTTTTCTTAGGCCACAAAACCATGAAGGCTAGAACTGATAAAGTCCCATAAAATTTTACTTATATAGAGAACAATATTGACAAAACTAATGTTCTGTTGTTGTGCTTGTTAATCTTCTCAACTGTGTTAAATGTTGTCTTTCTTCTTCATTTTTATGCAGTGCTGAGGATTGAATCCAGGGTTTTGCTTAGAGATTGTGATCTTAATTGTATATATTTGTGTTTAAGAAAGAATCCAAGCAAGGCACACCTATAATCTTAACTACTCAGGAAGCTGAGATCTGAGGATTGAGGTTCAAAGGCAGCCCAACCAGACACAATTGAGACTTTTTTCTCCAGCAAAAAGCTGAAACCAGAGGCATAGCTCAAGCAACAGAGCCCCAGCATTGATAATAAAAGCCAATCAAGCGCTCTAAGCCCAGAGACCACTCCAATACAGCACAACAACCAAAAAAATCAGTAAGAACAAACTGATACTGTTCCATACATGATTCTTTGTTTGAATATGGTTTTGATGACTTTTTCAATCTTTTTATTAGAAAAATATATAAATTTCTTATTTAGTTAAAATGATTATGTAAAACATTTTATAGAACAAAAAAATTGACTTAATCCTTGTCCAACTATTTGAAGGCCTGACTTTTAGTTACAGTGCCCTCTTCAGGATGGCAGCTGTTAATGTACCACAGCTAACAGTTCTTGAATAACAGGTTCAGAAAGGAAAATTTCTAGATGTTAATCATTTTAATATTATGAGTTTCAACTATAATTCATTCATGTAGCTCTATAAAAGGCCAAAAATTTTGAAATTGATTATAACTTGCACTGAGTCATTATCAAGGACATTAACTATTTTTCTCTCTTATCCTAAATAGAAAATGGACCATCATTGGTAGTTGATATGTGACTGAGCCACTAAGTAAATGGATTTTCCATGGGATTGAATTCCTATCCTGTTAGGTTTCAACAACTCTTCCTAGTGCTGCTCAAGTCTTTTATAGGTCAGGCTTGCAAATGCTGGTATTATTTAAAGAACAAACCTCTGACACAAGTTAGCATAATACATACTATATGCTACTTTATTTATAAGTAATCAGCATTAATTTTGAAATTATTTGGAGAAATCCCTAAGCCAAAAATATGAAAACACAATAAAGCCATTTATTTAAGGGTCTCCAAAATAAAACTCTGAATATAATTTTTTTTTACATTGAAAAGGTTCAAATTTTATTTAGTGATCTTGATTTAGCTTTAGTAAAAGTAAATCTATTTTACCTATTTTATGAAATCAGCAGAAAATATACTGGACTAAGACAATCCATCAATTTGACAGAGCAAGATGTCAATGTTTAAGGCAAACATGATCTTTTGTACATGAGCCATTTTAAACACTACCTGCTGTACATACTGAAGATATCTATTCTTAAAATGACACACTTTTTTTTACTGGAGATGAATAGCAAATTCAAGAGATATATACTTAGCAACTTCTGTATGCCATTTATAGTTATAAGTTTGTTTCTCCAAGCCTCATATGTGAAGTTTTAGAAAAGTTGGATCATTTGACAAAAAGTTTAGATTTGGATGTTTAGAACTAATGTTTCTTTTAAATTCTGAAATAGCACCCCCATGAGAAATTGGGAAGAACAAATGTGATGCAAATTCTCATTTCCTTCCCCCAGTATCTAAGGTAAAAAGATGACTTACCTCATGGGCTAACATTTTATAGAGTTCTTCTCTAGTTACAGAAATCCTCTCTCTGTCTGTACTGTCCACAACAACTATTACAAACTGAAAAGATCACATAAAAAAAAGTGATTACATAATTTTGCATTTGAAAATCTATAAAGGCTCCTAGTACCACAAGATTAAAATCCTTTTTTCTTTTTTTTGTTTTGTTTACAGTTTTTTGGAGACAGAATCTAAACAAAATAACCCAGGTTACTCTCAAACTCCAGAACCTCATGCTTCAGTCTTCTGAAGGCTAGAATTACAGGCCTGAGTCTACATGCCTACCAAGACATTAGAATCTTATGGTATTACTTGAAAACCATTGATAGTTGCTATGGAGTATAAAGTCTAAAGGTTTCATCCATGTCTAAGTCAAATATATTTACTGACTTTTAAGGAAAATAAAGTAACATGATGCTAATATTTTAATCAAAACAGAATACATTTGTTTTCTAAACTAGTCTTAAATACTAATGGACCTATATCCAGCTGTTTGCACTATAAAGAAAAAAATTACCGGCTGGGAAGGTGGCTCAGTGGTAGAGTGCTTGCCTTGCATGCATGAGGCCCTGGGTTCGATTCCTCAGCACCACATAAGCAAAAAAAGAAAAAAGCCAGAAGAGAGTGCTAGCCTTGAGCTGAAGAGCTGAGGGACAGCGCCCAGGCCCAGAGTTCGGGCCCCACGACCGGACCCCCCCAAAAAAAACCTTTAAAAGGGGGGTGTGGGGGGAGGATGGGATGGGAAGGGGAAACAAAGGAGGAGGCTACAATGCTTGATAAGAAATGTACTCATTACCTTGCCCATGTAATTGTAACCCTTCTATACAGTATTTTCACAATAAAAAAAATTAAAAAAAAATTACCTTATCATAAGAAAAAAAAAGTTACAGTCCTAAGATTAAGTTACTTCCAGGCATATATTTCTTACTGATATCCATTTGAAAACTGAAAAGGACATGAATATAAGTAATGTGACAGTTAAATCAAGTGGTTGCTTTTTTTTTTTTACAATAATGTCTATGTATATAATTTATTTTGAATCCATTAAAATGTTACAGACTGAAACCAAGCTGATGGCTCCACTGGAATTTTAAAAAAGTAAATAATATATCTAACTTCATAACAGCTCATTATACTCCAAATCTGGAAGGTATCTAAAACTGTTTTATGCAATTCGGTAAATACCAAGAGACATCCCTTCTACCAGGGCTAGTTTCCATTTTAAATTCTTCCTTGTGAAAACTTTTAAATTAAAAAACAAACTGTCTCTTGAGTAATTTAAATCTGTTTCCTGAAAGTAGAGCTCTTTCTTAACCCAAGGAAGAGACTGGTAGAAGACACAATGAAAGATCCTCAATTCTAAGAGCACTATAAAGAAAGAGGGAAACAGTGATAAATTAATCTATAATGCCTAAGTTAATGCCTATCATTAAGATCCTTCCTACTGGGCTGGGAATGTGGCTTAGTGGTAGCATATTTGCCTAGCATGGGTTCGATTCCTCAGTACCACATAAACAGAAAAAGCTAGAAGTTAAGTGGTGCTGTGGCTCAAGTGGTAGAGTGCTAGCCTTGAGCAAAAGCAGCTCAGGAACAGCGCCCAAGCCCTGAGTTCAAGCCCCAGGACTGGCAAGAAAAAAAATCCTTCCTCTTTCCTTCCCTTCTGTGCTGGTCCTGGAGCCTGAACCCTGGACCTGTTTTTGATCTTTTCTGGTCAAGTCTAGAACTCTACCACCTTTGGCTTTTTTTTTGGGGGGGGGTAGTTAATTGGAGATAAGAGATAAGACTGTCCTGTCCCAGCTGACTTCAAATGGTGATCCTCAAGTCTCACCTTTCTGAGTAGCTAGGATTACCAGCACAAGCTTCTGGCTCCCAGTTATTTACTTTTTAAAAGTTACTTACTTGTTTCCAACAAATTACTGTTGGATTTCAATATCCAGAGGCAAGTGGATAAGAAAACAGCTAGCGTACTAAGTGGCTTTATTACTACATATGCATTCTGTTCCAAAGCATTTTAATACAGCTATTACTTTCCAAGGTATTGGTATAATTTAGTATCTTCATCATTATATACATCTCTTCTTTTCCAAAAATTATAATTAAATTCTTAACGGTTATCAGACCGTTACATATCCTTGTTATTTAGTGATTTAAAGTCAGCCTTACACTTTTAGAGTATGATCAGCACTAAGAAACAATTGCTACAGCCCCTTCACTTTATAGGTATACAAATGAATATGCCTAAAGCCCTCTCCTGGGAAGAAACATGTAAATACAAACATAAGATTGTGTCTAAAATGCTTTAGAACCAAAAGAAAAAATACTCTGTGTCGCATAAAAAATGCACAGTACAATTGGATAAGATTCAAAACCTTAAGAGTCCTCTCTCATTTAACTAGAATTCCGCCCCCCTTAGCAAATATAAGAAATAAAATTACAAACTGTGAGATGGAAGTCATTATGAAAACACAATCTAAAACCAATGACACAATCAGACTAATCAATTAGTAATTTTCCTTCCAGAAATGCAATACTATAATACCAAATCAAATATTCTACTATGCTTAAACTCAATATATCAAAACACTTATATTTTTGAAAGATTAAAAGTTTCAAATCTAAAGATTTACAGAACACTGTGTTCATAGAAGATTTAGCATATTAAGAAATATTACCTCTGTGTTAGTATAGTAAGTATTCCAGGAAGAACGAAGAGATTCTTGGCCACCAATATCCCACATTAAGAAACGTGTATTATTGATCACTATCTCTTCTACATTACTTCCTATTGTAGGTGATGTATGTACAACTTCGTTCATAGAACTGGAAAAAAATCATATATATATATATATATTATAATCAGTAAGGGAGCTAGCTTGTTTAAACATTTTTAGCTGAGAAACAAAGCAACCTGACCTTTTATATTTTTAGCAAATTATACCTTTCCCACTAACTCATATCATGAACAAATTAAGACTTAAAAGAACTGGAACTGGAATTGAGTAATAATCTAGATCATTCCAGAAAAGTCAATAAACAAATATTTTTCACCTCTCCAAAAGCAAAAAAGCATTAGTACAAAACAACTGAACAACATGCTCAATGTCATAAATGTCTAGTTGTTTCTATAAAGATTTGGTTAAATTTGGCTTCTGGTTTATGGTCAACTTGCTTTCTTACTGAGAAACGTCCACATAAATTGCTTTGCTTTCATTTATCAAATATCACCTGGCAGAAAAAGTAACTGAAAACAACTAATTTTTAAGGTAGTTAATACTTACAATTGGTAAAGAATGGTTGTTTTCCCTGCATTATCCAACCCAACAATGATAACTTTGTGCTCTGAAATATAAAAAACAAATTTAATTAAAGAAAATACCTTAAAGAAACATAGACACACACAAAATATTTGTCTTTGCCCCATCTTAGTACAGTAAATTCACTTTATGGCATATCTTACATTCTTAGAGCTAAACAATACCAGTAGAACTGTGCTATTATGCTCATTTCCCTTGTCCTCCTCATTCTACACAGAGACCTCTTCTCTTTCCAGCAACCTCTGGAGGCAGCCAGAAGCACTATAGTCTTTCTACCAGACTGTCAGGAGACTGGAAGAAAATTTAAGAGACTATGATGCCACAGAAGTCAAAGAGGAATCATTGCTACTAGCGCTACAGATCCTTAGATCTGTCATGTTACCATGGTTCGACGGTTTAAATGTACGAATGATAGTTATGCACTACAAAGAGCATTGTTTTTCTTTCCTATTCATCGATCTCACATATATACACTTGATACCTAAAGTTCGAGTCAGAAATTCACTTATTTGTAGACTGTTACGATTATACTGGTTATACTATAATACGAGTAGACCTGACTATTGCTTTGTTTTTAACTGCCTGCTCTTCGTGTTCTCCAGGATTTACCTACTTCATATGTCACTATGGCACCTTGGGATTCATCTATTTCCAGAGTGTAAAATCATATCCTAAAGACAGCAGTGTGTGGAGGAAGCTAGTCTCCAAAGACAATTCTTACATAGCCATGGTCTTGGGTATACCCTCCTCTTGATGCTGAGCTGATGCCAGGACTCACTTTTAACTCACAGAAAGTAGCAGAAGTAATGATGTTTTATTTCTAAGCCTAAATGATAAAGAAATCACATATTTGCCACCTGGTGGTTTTAGACAATTCCCACCGAGGGTGAACAGACATTATAAAGTCCAAGATTCTGTGCAGTCAAGTGAGGAAAGCTAGGATGGTTAGATTTTATGGTAAGAAAAAACTGGCAGGCCTCCCAGTGACCAGCCTCCCCAGTTTTAGCCATTCCAGCTGACAGTCTAGACCCAAGAATAAAGAAACTATCTAGCACATGCAGCATGCTTGAAGCTTTACATGCCTCTATAGTTCCAGCTGCCATCTGACTGTAATGAAAAATAAGTTCCCAAGGTACAGCTTTCTGGCTGCGGTCAGTCAAATAACAGAACCATGAAAAGTAGTAATATATTACTGACTGTATCACAAACTAACTCAAAAGATTATGTGACTATAGCAATTACTTCTTTGACCCCAAGATTCTTTCTCTTAAGAAATTGTAATTATTAATGCATATTGATTCTATGTATTAATAAATTTAACAATAAGGCCTTGTTTCTTTGCTATAAAATAATAAGAGGAAATACTTTTTTTTTCTTTTTTTTTTTGCCAGTCCTGGGGCTTGAACTCAGGGCCTGGGTACTGTCCTAAGCTTCTTTTTGTTCAAGGCTAGCACTCTACCACTTAAGCCACAGTGCTACTTCTGACTTTTTCTGTTTATGTGGTATTGAGGAATCGAACCCAGGGCTTCATACATGCTAGGCAAGCACTCTACCACTAAGCCACATTTCCAGCCCCAAGGAAATACTATCTTTCAGTATAGTATAACAATTAGGATAGCACACCGGAATGCCTAGCACCAAAACAGTTTCTACCCTGTGCTCCCAAATTCCTCCTAAACTCATCCCAACATCTTATTTGTTAACCACTTCCATTAATTCTATCTCAAAAAACTAGGGACTGGGAAGGTGGCTCAATGGTAGAGTGCTTGCCTTGCATACATGAGACCGTGAGTTCAGTTCCTCAGCAACACATAAGCAGAAAAAGCTG
This sequence comes from Dipodomys ordii, assembly GCF_000151885.1. Taxonomy (NCBI): domain Eukaryota; kingdom Metazoa; phylum Chordata; class Mammalia; order Rodentia; family Heteromyidae; genus Dipodomys; species Dipodomys ordii. Next base: position 4,916,680 of record NW_012267221.1, read on the forward strand.
GAAGTGGTGCAATGGCCCACGTGGTACAGTGCTAGCCTTGAGCTGAAAAGCTGAGGGACAGAAGACACCACCAAAAAAACAAAACAAAACAAAAAAACTACCTACTGCCTACTTTTTTAGGTGAAGTGCTTCCCAACTCTTCTTTTGATCCTTTTCCCTAGTCTCTCTCAAATCCATCTTCTGTTTCTACAATATTTTTTTTCTGCACTACAGAGCTGATAATGCCACTCTTATTTGATTTTCACAATTGAGTGGGTTCAGCTTTATCTCTCATCACTATTACCAGTTCAAGTCATGCTTCCCTTCAGGGTATACACTCAACAACAGATGCTTCTTCAACTTCTATTCATGGCAGGAGCAGGGAATTTCTATTCATCTTTTTTTTTTTGATCGGTCATGGGGCATTAACTCTGGGCCTGGGCGCTGTCCCTCAGCTCTTCAGCTCAAGGCTAGCACTCTACCATTTGAGACACAGCACACTTCCTGATTTTTCTGTTTTATGTGGCGCTGAGGAATTGAACCCAGGGCCTCATGCATGCAAGGCAAGCACTCTACCACTGAGCCACCTTCCCAGCCCTCTAGTCATCTTTTAAGGTCCCATTTTCCATGAGAAATTACTTTTCTTTTGCCTTCCTACAACACTTCTTGTATAGCACTTACCACCATTATTTCTATGTGCACTAATCTCAGCTTAAAAAAAGCACCGCTCAACTGTTTATAACATGTTGGCCTGTACACTCCTGGTGACAACTACTCTTCCTGGCACAAGGCAAGTACTGTTCCCTCATACAGGCTTTTCAGTATCATTTTTAAAATCCAGAGCCCATTCTATTCATGTTTAGAGATGAACACGGTGGAATAACAATGTTGTAGCTGTTGGAAGGTTAGTAATAGGTAGAAAACCTGTTAAGGGAGTTAAGAGGTGTCATAGATGGAACAGAGTAAAACTGTTTAACAAGTGTGATTGTTTCACTCTGACTTAACACATAAAAGCCATATTAAGTACTAACATCTATCAGCTCCATCCCAAGATGTATCTCTATTTTTTATTAAGCATATAGCATCGACGACCATCTTTCCCTGAGAAAAATTATGTAGCATGACTCATTTAAAATCAGATCATTTGCTAGGCAATGGTGGCTCACACCTGTCCTAGCCTCTTAGAAGGCTGTGATCTGAGAATCATGTTTCAAAGTTAGCCCTGGCAAGAAAGTCCATGAGACATTTATCTCCAATTAACCACAAGAAAACCAGAAGTGAAGCTATGGCTCAAAGTAGTAGAGCACCAGCCTTAAGGAAAAGAGGTTAGGGACAGAGCCCAGGCCCTGGGCTCAATCCCTACCAACAAAAATAAATTAATTAAAATAAAATCTTCATTTGAGGAGGAAGGAATTCCAACCTAGGAAATATTATAGGCTGTGATACACAATAAATCTCATCTTTACAATACAGCCACGCCTTCAACAGTGCAGGTTTTTTCCTATTAGAAAGTTTCTAAACAGCATGGTAATTCTGTCTTTCTACCCATTTTTCTATGCCCCCAATTTACAATGACACATCTCTTCAATTTTATTAATGTAACTATCTGTATAATGTTAACACAGCCAGAAGTTTCTCAGATGGTTACTAATTTTTAATCAGTGCCTTCTTAAAATGTCAGCTAAAGTGTTCCAGGAATACATTTTATAATAATAGCGTACATTAGGGACAGGACAAAAGTTACACTTGCCAAAACTCATGAGGAAAACACATTGACTCTGCCCAATGAAAGAAATGGTACCCTTATAACAATAGAAATGTGTGTGTGTGTGTGTGTGTGTGTGTGTGTGTGTATAAACAAAGTACATAGAGATCTCTAAATATAAGAAAAATGTTTCTTACATGTTGCTTAATGGCTTAAGGAGGATAAACACTTAGGTCAACAACACTATGATTTTTTTTCAGTATGCTGCTATAATTGCTTTCAAAACCTAAGATATAAAATTCTGAATACCTACAAGGTGGCAAATCCTTTCATCTTTGAAGGTAATTTGTGTGTACCTGCCAGTCTGGAGTTAGAATGCAGGGCTTAGGTACTGTCCCTGAACTTTTCTGCTCAAGGTTGGTACTCTACCAGTTGAGCAACAGCTCTACTTCCAGCTTTTTGGTAGTTTTCTTGGCAATAACGTAGACTCTTATTGACTTTCCTGCTTGGGGCTGACTTCAAGTAGCAATCCTCAGATCTCAACTTCCTGAGTAGCTAGAATTACAGGCATGAGCCACTGGTGCCCAGCTTGAAGATTAATTTGATTTTATTTATTTTTTTTGAGGGGGGGTCCAGTCGTGGGCCTGAACTCTGGGCCTGAGCACTGTCCCTTAGCTCTTCAGTTCAAGGCTAGTGCCCTACCACTTGAGCCACAGCGCCACTTCCGGCTTTTTTTCTGCTTATGTGGTGCAGAGGAATTGAACCCAGGGCCTCATGCATGCAAGTCAAGCACTCTACCACTGAGCCACCTTCCCAGCCCTAATTTGATTTTAATCCACAATTTTTTTTGGGGGGGGGTCCAGTTGTGGGGCTTGTACTCTGGGCCTGGGCGCTGTCCCTCAGCTCTTCAGCTCAAGGCTAATGCTCTACCACTTGAGCCACAGTGCCACTTCCGGCTTTTTTCTTTTTGCTTATGTGGTGCTGAGGAATCAAACCTAGGGCCTCAGGCATGCAAGGCAAGCACTCTTCCACTGAGCCACCTTCCCAGCCCCCTAATTTGATTTTTAAGAAGGGATTTATTTGTTTTTGTCATGAAGAAAAAAGTACCTCAAATAAGTACTATTTATTGTTAAATGAGGTATAATCCCTTAAAAAAGATTAAAAAATTATCTCTGAAGAAATTCTAAAAGGAGTTTCAAGAGCAGCACATTATCTGTGGAGAAACTATCCAGCCTTCTAAGATTAGCTTTCAAATTTTAAAAAAAAAAGAAAGAAAGAAAGAAAAATCCTCATCTGGTATAGGTCAAAGTGGATATTTGTTTTTAGCTATGCCCCTAAGCCTTATTTACTGATTCTAAACTTATTACTTTTCCTAATTAGTTAGGAAGACCTACCTAGGCAAAATTTAAAAAAAAAAAAAAAGAGAAAAGAATTTTATCTGAATCTATCAAATAATAAAATAATAGGCAGATTTTCTATTGTCTGAAAAGAATGTGACAAGCAAGGTAAACCTGTTCTAAACTGAACCATTATTTTACAGATAAGAGACACAGGAGGAATAAGGAAAATGGCAGAAGAGGCTCATACAAGAAAAATTTCATACCATAAGCTGACTGCCTGCTGAGGAAAGGTACTGACAGTTTCAAGATGCCTCTTCTTAAAAGAAGCCACCATACAGAATGAACCAGACAATCAGAAAACTGAAATCAGATACCATAACCTATGGTGGATAAAAGTGTAACCTTTTTAATTTTTGTCTTTTTTCAACAGTGCTTAGGAAAAAAAAAAAAAAAAACACTGCAGACAGAAAATATGGAAAATACACAGTATGAGAATCCATGTGTGGCACGATGGAAAAATAACAAGGAGGATATCAGAGTTGATCATAAAAAAGCAATCCATCAAAGCTCATGCCTGTAATCCTAGCTAGTTAAGCTAGGATCTGAAGATTGTGGTTCAAAGCCAGCCTGGCAGAAAAGACCCTAAGTGACTCTTATCTCCCATTAACCACTCAAAAACTGGAAATAGAGCTGTGGCTCAAAGTGTAGAGTACCAGCCTTGAGCAAAAGAGCTCAGGGACAGGACAGGGCTCAGACCCTGAGTTCAAACCCTATGACCACCACCCCTGCTGCCCCCCCCCAAAAGTAATCAATACAGCAGTGGTACTCACTACACACTGTGGAAAATGAACGTTACAACTTGTAGGTAGGGACAGGAGGGAAAAGCTGGAAAGAAGCAAAGAAAGGGGTGACATCATCCCCAAAGAAATGTACTCTTTACCTAAATCACATAACTGTAACCCCTCTGAACATCACCTTTATAATAATAGGAAAAAAAGGTTGAAGTAATGAATCAATTAGCCATTGAATTCATACAAGGAAAGAAATGTTACCCAACAAGACAAGGAATGACTGGAAAACCCAGTAGGTAAATAGCTAATGGGGTACAGCAGACACAAGGTAGGTGCGGACCCAAAATATTCAGTCTAAAACAAAAAGCCATGTATCCTTCTGCCTATGTCCCATGTTGACAGATAAAGTAGACAAGGAAAAAGAAGTTAAGAGTGGAAACATGGTGAAAAAGGACAGACATGACAAAGAAGGGTTAGTTTTAACCCAAATCTCTACTTGGTTCCCAAAGTCTCATAGTTTTCCAATTCACTTTGCTCATACCATTCTCGACCTGAAGACCAACCTGCTCACCGGCCTACCCAACTTTAAACATATGAGCAATTCCTATGTCAACTACAGACATGAATGTGCAAAAATATACCAACTCTGATTTCTAAGATCAATCAAGAAAATGTACAAGAGTTTTTTTTAAAGGTTAAAAATACTTCAAAAAGAAAAAGGAAGAAACTTCAAACATATAGAACCTAGGAAATCTCCTAAGAGCCACCTGCTTGGAACAAAGATCTTTCTGGAGGGCCATTCCTATGAAGAATCCATGATCCAGAGAATCATCACCTCCTTACCCTGGCCTAACAATCATTTCCAACTTCTACCGGAGGCTGGGACATTGGTCCCCAAGATTGGTTTCTGCTAGCAGGAGAGGAGAAAAAGTGTTTACAATACAGTATCAATGATTATTTTCAATAGCCTTCTAAATCTAAACTATATCATGTGAATCACAATGAGAACTATGAAATTAATTGATTGTGTAATGGGTTCAAAGATAAAGGTGCCAACTTAATAGTGACAAACTAGCCAATTTCTTAATGATTCACACTTTGTAATACTAAGTTAACGCCTAATATTCTTATGTTCTTTCACCACCCCGGCCTGTACTTTTCCTCATAAAGACAAAACAAGACTCTATATCAATAAACACAAATCTGTAGCCTGAAAAGTGTTAAAATGTCCTTCCAAACAAATGCACACCAAAATAAAACATGCCCACTCAAAGAAGTTTCTATGGAAAAACATTAATTGAATTTTAAGTCATCTCATCTCAATTATTTGATACATGTGAATTATAACAAGTTTCATGCTTACTATGATTTTTCTTTTACATTATCTGTGCTACAGCATTCCTGCAATTACTCATATAAGCCAAAACAACTACATACTGTTATATGCTTTGATGGAATTCTGATTTATCATTTAGGCTTTAGTTTAACAATCAGTTGTTTTGTCACAATAATCCTTATTTTTCTCATTTCTCTTTTTTTTCATTTTCTTTTTACACACTCAGGCAGTTCCTTTCATTGCCAATCTCTAATAGTTTAAATCAGCTAAGCATGAATTCACATGCCTGTAATTTCAGGGGACAGAAACAGAACAACCTAAAGTTTGAAGGCAAGCTGAACTAAACAATGTCATCTAGCCTCAAAAACACCAAAATAAAAAAAGGCAAATACATATGTATATACCTTTGAATATGGCAGTAAATCTAATTTTTTAAAGTATTATTCTGGAGGCCTTATGAATTATACAAAGTCAGAAAACACAAAAGCAAAAAAAATTGGGCGTCACTTTGCTTCTACATTCTCATCTCATATGCAAATTACCACTAAGCCTTACCAATGCATTCATCATGTTCACTATTGTTCCCTCAGTCCTCAGCACAGAGTGTGAAAGTCTGTGGTAAATAGTTTATCTTTGGGCACCAGTGGCCACTACTCAAGAGGCTGAGATCTGGTTGGAAGCTAGCCTGGGCAGGAAAGCCCCTGAAACTCTTACCTCTAATATTAACTACTCAGAAAAAGCAAGAAGGGGTGCTGTGGCTCAAGTGGCAGAGTACTAGCCTTGAGCACAGAGGCTCAGGGACAGTGCACCCAGGGCTTCAATTCAAGCTCCAAACTGGCAAGAATAAATAATGTATCATTTAGTAAACAAATCAGACCTAGAAGATGTAAAGATCTGGAAGGAGATATGTGATGGAGCCATTTGGATTGAAAAGTTAATTTTCAAAACTTAAGTATCATCAATTTTTTTTTTTTTTTGGTCAGTCGTGGGGCTTGAACTCTGGGCCTGGGTGCTGTCCCTCAGCTCTTCAGCTCAAGGCGAGTGCTCTATCACTTGAGCTACAGCACCACTTCTGGTTTTCTGGTGGTTTTATTGGAGATAGGAGTCTCACAGTCTCTCCTGCCCGGGCTGGCTTTGAGCCGGGATTCTCAGATCTCAGCCTCCTGAGTAGCTAGGATTACAGGCGTGAGCCACCAGTGCCAGGCAGTATCATCAATTTTTTTAAAAACTGAAAATAAACTTCCTATTTATAGCAACAGTAATAAATTTTCAGGGGGAAAAATAAATTTTTTTCTTAAAGAAAAAATAATTACACGTGACAAAATTAGAGAGCCAATCAGGAGACATAAACAATCATTTGACTTGTGGAGTTTAATATAAAGAAAGTATGCATTATAGGGGACTGGAATGAGATTTGCTAGTAAAAAAAAAAGTCAAGGAATGGCAAACAAGAAGCCTCATCCCTGGGTGAGACGGGCTCCTCTCGGCAGTCTCTCAGGACTCAGAAGGAAGGGTGTTGGAGGTCAGACATGGTTCACTAAAAGGCCAAGCAGGTGTAATGGTGGGGTATCCAGAACTTACTAGAAATCCCCACTCTAGGTTCTGAGGAAAACCAGTTTCTGGGTGAGGTAGGTTTGGGGGAGGTTCAAGAGCCCAGCACTGGTGAGGTGTGTTCACAAAGAGCCTGTCAGCAGAGCATATGGTAATAATAACCATAAAGAAAAACCTGTCCTCCTGCAATGTCCCTCCACTGCTGTCTATTGATAGAGCCTAACTCTATGCCAGCTGGCAAAAGACAAGTATTTTAAGGACTCAGCTTCATTTTCAGAGTATGTAAAAAAGTTCATTCGGAACCAAGAGGCCATATGCTGACAAATGGTATAGTCTACTCTTTGTGATATCAGCTTCCACATGTACTCTTCTGCATGTCTGAATTCACTAAAATTGCATAAGCTCTATAAGCCAGAGTAACTTCCCTAGGCCAGTCTGCACGGCACAGATATCTTCCTTGGCACTCACTTATAATCTCTAACTCCCTTTCCAAGAACTAATCAGAGGAGGAATATGAAGGCTACCAATAAGGAAATTCACAACCTTTTCTTATTCACACCAGTGTGAGAAAGTTCCTCGTTTTATCTAACAGGAATCCTTAGACAAAGAAAGCTGGTGTGTGTGTGTGTGTGTGTGTGTGTGTGTGTGTGTGTGTGTGTGTGTGTGTGTGTGTGTAATCCAAGGTACTTTTAATTTATGGAGTTAAAAAAAAACAAAGAAAGCTGGGTGTGTGTGTGTGTGTGTGTGTGTGTGTAATCCAAGGTACTTTTAATTTATGGAGTTAAAAAAAAACTACCTAATGTTTTTAGACAAAGAAAGCTGATATGTGTGTGTGTGTGTAATCCAAGGTACTTTTAATTTATGGAGTTTGTTTTTAGACAAAGAAAGCTGGTGTGTGTGTGTGTGTGTGTGTGTGTGTGTGTAATCCAAGATACTTCTAATTTATGGAGTTAAAATAAACAACTACCTAATGTTTCCTTGCCTGGTAAAATGGAAATCTGTGAAGAGTTACAATCATCCAAGTAAAGGTTAAATTAGCCCATCTTCTGAAACACTCTGAGCTGAACCTTGCAAAAGCCAATAAAAGTGAACTTCCCCACAACTTGCAAGGGAAGCTCCTTAAGGGCAGGGGGATTTGTCTGTTTTGTCCCCAGCCTTATTTCCACCACCTAAAACAGGAGCTAAAAATTGTTGGGTTTTGTTGGTTTTAGTAAATCACTGACAAAAGGCTCTTCTATATATATATATGAAAAGTCATTAAGTCTTCTAAGTCCCAAAGTTAAAGATTTACAGTGTAGCTACAAAAGACTTTGAACAGAAAAATAGGGGGGAAAATTAGGTCAGGAGACCAATAACCAGCACCACATATTCTTTGTTATTTTGCCTTGTCAGAGTCTGCCACATAACAGCTGTTTGGCCTGGGAAAGTTCCTCTACCTCTTTTCAGAGAGGGAATAAATGACTATTTAAATAAAGAACTGTTGAAACTTTTTTTAAAAAAACAAAGATGATATAAATTACAGTATCTATTAGAATGCTGTATTAATTGAATCCCTTATGTAAATATAACTTTTGGCTTTTCTAGTTTGTGAAGCAAGCAATTGACTTTCAAAATGAAATAATTAAAAAAAAAACTTTTTGGTGGCAGTTCTGGGACTTGAACTTAGGGCCTATGCATTGTCCCTGAGCTTTTGTGCTGAACAACAGCAATCTATGAGCCACAGGTCCACTTCTAGCTTTTTTGGTGCTTAAGTGGAGATCATAGTCTCCTGGACTTTCCTGCACAGGCTGGCTTCGAACTGTGATCCTTACATCTCAGCCTCCAGAGTATCTAGGATTACAGCCTAAGCCACTGCACCTTGCTACTGTGCAGTAATATTAAGCCTAACTGAAAAGACGTTTCAAAACAGAGCTATGGCAAAATCCTTCAAGCCTCCTTCCCAGGTGTCTCTGCGAAATACATAAAAATAAAAACAAAAAAATATATAGGAATGTGTCCTGAATCTCCCCCTAAGGTAAAATAAAACATCTAAAATATATCTAGTTTGCATGTCCAATAATCAGAAAAATGACTGCTGATTAGACCACCACATTGTTTAACTGAAGAGAAGGTTTACTTGCTCTTTCCCAATATTGAGAGGTTACTTTCTAGAATTTAACTTCACCATTTCCTTACTAGTTATTTCCTAACAAAGTAAATGACCAGTTTAAATGACCACAGAATACAGGTTACAAGAATGTGACCATTAGTGATCAATGTTGGAAAAGCTCTAATTCATTCTTAAGTTACAGAAACAAACAATTTTATCATTGATTCAAACCACAAAGTAGAGCCATCTTACTTTCCTGGCAGTACCAGAGCTCAATTAAAAAGCAAACCCTATAGTAAAGATAGAACACTAGCTTCACTAAAGAAATTGTTTTAATATATGGAAATTAAGACTAGGATAGGCCTTACCTACTGTCAGCACTATCCGTTTTACAGCAAGTTTGAATACTTAAAACCTAGAGATTAAGGTTTCAAAATGTGTAGGCTCCACAAATCCCCTGTGTTGTAGCTGAGTACACACAGGCTCACAGAGGTTAGTGAATGGTTCCCACTCTCCCTTTCTGGACAGCACACAGGCACAGACAGTGCTGATTAGAACTGATTTTCTCACTTTATGAAAAATTCCACTTAGCACCACGTGATCTAAACTATAGTCTTTAATTTAACTAACACATAAGGAAGGGTCCATTGGTGCTGCCTCCCCTATCTCTTTACGAGGGGTGGCTCCATCCTGAAGGAGGATGGAAAGTTGCTTTTATTGACAGGAAGAACGTTGAATAGCCGAACCTGAGAAGTATACTACACTGTATTGTAATAAATACCCAGTTTTGGTTAAAGCTACTCTTTCCCCAGTTTTACACATTCATTTTGTAACCAATTTTGTATCTCGAAACAATCGTTTGCATCTATATAAATGTCAGCATCCCTACAAAATACCTTTATACTCAGTAACTTGCTAGTGACCTCAGGTGAACTAATACAGGATGGTTTTTAAAGCTTCCAGTGAGACTCTAACCCTTTTTAACAGCCAAAAAGAAAAAGAAAGACAAGAAATACCCTCTAATGACCCACTCAGGTAGGCTAATGACCTTAAGCCTAACCTTAAGATGATCTATAACAACACATAAAACTGAAAGAAACCCATCACCCCGCAGGAAGCCGCAGGAGGCTGGCAGGCCCTCCCCGCCTGGGCGGGGGGGGG
>NW_012267221.1:4927396-4980121 GCF_000151885.1 Dipodomys ordii
CCTGGCTCGCGGACATCGCCGCCGCGTTGTCTGCGACGAGCCTCGCGGGCCACCGTCCACCCCCAGCTCTTTCCTGGCGGCTGCGGCGGCGGCCAAGAGGAGGGCGAGAGTGCGCAGGCGCGAGGCCGATTGGGCGGAGCTTAGGTTGGGGCATCCCTCTGGACCTCGCTCATTTGCATAACCAGGCTAGTTGTAGAGGTGGGACTGTGTCTTGGATCTATCTAAGCTTTGAGGTCTGCGGGTTGGGTTCCCGCTGACCTTTTTACGTTCTATCTGAATGACCTCCACAAAACCGAAATGCAAATGTATAAAACTGTGCCTACCTGTAAGCCTAGCTACTCCGGAGGCTGAGATCTGAGTGTAGCCGTTTGAAGCCAACCTTGGTAGGAAAGTCGTTGAGACTCCAATTAATCACTAAATGGAGCTTTGCCTCAAGTGGTTTAACTAGCCTTGAGCACAAAAGCTCAGGGACAGCTTCCAAGCCTTGAGTTCAAGTACACACACACACACACACACACACACACACGCTCCTGTGTCTTTCTCTAGGCCTTACCTGCACACCCCTCCAAAATTCTCCTTGTCTTGACCCTAGATGACTTGACATTCCAGGAAAGCTTCAGATCTTTATCTTTCCCACCTGTTGCCCTTTGACTCCCAGCTGAAAACAGTGGTTTTATTTTGGTAATCTTTAATCTTATCATTGTATTTGCACCTCTGGGCTCCTCCCTCGTTCATCTTCCTTTTTTGTTTTTTTTTTGTTTTTTTTTGGGGGGGGTCCAGTCGTGGGGCCTGAACTCTGGGCCTGGGCGCTGTCCCTCAGCTCTTCAGCTCAAGGCTACGCTCTACCACTTAAGCCACAGCACCATTTCCGACTTTTTTTCTTTGTGCTTATGTGGTGCTGGGGAATCGAACCTAGGGCCTCAGGCATGCAAGGCAAGCGCTCTACCACTGAGCCACCTTCCCAGCCCCCCCTCGTTCATCTTTCTACATGCTCAGGTCAACCTTGACCAGAGCAATAGTTTTAATCAAGTCTTCCCCCTGTTTTTAAACTTTCAGCGGCCAAGGCAAAAAGTAACTAACTGGGCCACAGTCTAAAACTTTAGACCCATACTCATTCATCACAATACCACTCCAAATGTCTTTTCCAACTCTCATGCTACATTCCAAGCACTTGCTTACTAAATAGATGGCCAAACAATCCCTGCACTTCGAGTATTCTTGCCTATTCACTTTGAACAGCTGTGTCCCATGCTATGCAAATGTCATAGCTGCTTGTAATCAAATCTCCAAGGTGGGACATCTAGTTGGCAATTAGGATGTAAGTGAATCATTGGCTCGAAAATCAGAGTTCTTGTTCCGTCAGTTGTTGTGGTGTTTGGGGGCTTTTTTAGCCTGAGAAAGTTACTTGACATCTTTAAACCTCAATTTTCACGGATGTAAAGTGTGAAAGTAAGGCTAACCTATAAGGCTTTTCTTTGATTCTAAGTCTTTCTTTGACATTATTTTTCACCTGCTATGTTCATTATTCCTGAATAGGAGCAAGGGGTGGAGGAAGAAAAAAAGATTCTTTTTTAATTCCACATATATCTAACAAACAACCCCAGAAACAGCTCTACCCTTTGTTATTCTTAACTTTAGTTAGAAAGAGAGAGAGACAGAGAGACATAGACACAGAGAGAGACAGAGACACCGAGACAGAGACACCGAGACAGAGGCAGAAAGAATGCAGAGTTGTAAAAGAGCATTTTTGAAGTGCTTTTGTGTCTACATCTGCAATCGCTGAATGAAATAAAATTCAACTGCACTACCCTTTACATCTAGCTTCTAAGCATGTACTATCTTACCTCAACACATAGAAAACTAATTTCTTGACCTCTCTTGGAGTTTATGATTAAAAAGTCAAACTTCAGGGGAGACATACACAAGGGAGAAAGTCATTACAATGAACCACGCTAATTTATGCATTAGTATCTTGAATTTACTTAATACTCTTTTGGCTGTTAAGACAAAGAATGTTTGCACATCTAGTTTGCATTAACCCTTTAATGCTTCCATTCTTTCACACTGTAGGTAATACTTTGGCAACTCTGAGGCATTTTGCAAAATCCCATACACCCCCTGTCATTTTACTAAATGCATATCAGACCTACATTAACTTGTGAAGCTAGGGCTTCATATACAACTATACTAAAGAGAGAGTCCTCCAGATCATTTCCCAAATCTTTCTTTCTCTCTCCCTCTCTCTCCCTCTCTCTCTCTCTCTCCCTCCTCCCTTACCCCCCCTCTCTGAGGAGGAAGAGGAGAGGCAGAGATAGGAATTTACCTAATGTTAATCTAGGCTATGTGATGAATATGTAGATGAAATGTAAATATCAGTGTTATCAATGTAATTGGGAATCTTTAGTAGGTAGTTTGAAGCCATTATGAAAATGGGCTCCCTTTGAGACCTCTTGAAGACTAATTATCAGTGATTATAGTGATACACACAAAATGTCCTCAGAGAGACTTCTGCTTTAAGGTATGAGAGAAGATGATCTACATTTACCCTCAAAAAGCAAAACACTGGACATGATGTAGGAAACAACCATTTGCAGATGGAAAACACACCATTGGTCTGTGATCTCTCACAAAAGAGAAACAAACCAGTGCCACCATTACTTCCTTTTCAGAAGTTAACTCCCAGCCAACTCCAGAGAGTGGGAAGTCAGCTGAAAATGGGGTAATACGTTACAATGAAGACAAACCCCAGAGATCAGGGGCTAGAGTATGTAAAACAGGCAGAATAACTGGGGAAGAAAATGGTACCTTGGAGGAGAGGAGACAAGAGAAAAACTCTAGAAATCAGAACAAAAGACCACTGAATCTTTCTCTGTATTATCAATCTGGACTTGAGTAGTAGGAGGCCCCAGGTATTTGTCTTAGAGCGATTCCTGGGAAGAAAATAAGTATCGAGGGGCTGTAAAATAATCCCAGAGAATTATTTTATAATGCTAGAAACCATTTGCAGTATCTTCAGCCAAATGTTTGAGATATATGAAATTTCAGTAGAAACTTTGGAGACCTTAGAAGATGAACTAAGAAGAATAAGCCTTACTGTAGACCAGACCTAAAGGAGCCTGTAAAAAAAACCTTGAGAGGAGCAAAATAATCCATAATTGCCTTTTGGAACAAGTCCAACATTCTATAAAGGAATACGATTAAATCATCAATAATGGAAAATTTATGTCATAAATCCAGTTTAAAAAAATCAACAAAAATCAAACCTCAGTGGACATGCAAGAAAATAGAAAATGTGACTATAACCAAAAGAAAAATCACTACAGAGACAGATCCGGCACAGGGAAATTAAATGATTGCCCAATCACAAAATTATCATTATAGCTAGGTCCAAGTTTTGAATCTAGGCAATAGAGAGCATCCACATGTTACATGAAGATAAGCAAGGTACTTATTTTCACAGTCTGTCTAATTAGTGGAAATATCCTGAAAAGAGAGGCATTTTTAGGCATATGGACATTTGATATAGTATGGTGAGTAGAGATAATTCTTCCAGTCAAGAGTTTCATCAGATTTCTGGTTAAAATGCTTTGATAATTGGAGTGGCCTTTATATATTACTTCTGCAATAATTGAAATATGGTTTGTTGAAATCAACACTGTTTTTGGCATTGTTTTTATGTTTCAGGTGACACCTAGCACCAAAGTATTTCACATTTGTGTGTGTGTGGTATATGTGCCAGTCCCAGGACTTGAACTCAGGGACTGGGTGCTGTCCCTGAGCTGCTTTATCCAAGGCTAATAGTCTAGATTTTGAGCTACAGTTCTACTTCCAGCTTTTTGTTGGTTAATAAGAAAGAAGAGTCTCACAGACTTTGCTTCCTGGGTTGACTTTGAACTACAATCCTATTGAGTAGTTGACAGGCATGAGCCTCCAGTGTCAAGCTCTCTCTCTCTCTCTCTCTCTCTCTCTCTCTCACACACACACACACACACACATTTATTGTTGGTTGTGGGGCCTGAACTCTGGGCCTGGGTGCTGTCCCTCAGCTCTTCAGCTCAAGGTTAGCACTCTACCACTTGAGCCACAGCGCCACTTCCAGCTTTTTTCTGATTATGTGGTGATGAGAAATTGAACCCAGGGCCTCACGCATGCAAGGCAAGCACTCTACTGCTGAGCCATTGAAAATAATTTAGAGGAAAACATCACCATGAGTTCATTTATAGTTGGGTCTATGCCCTGGCCTACTTTCCAGGGTGGTTATATGGATTAAATGGAATATTCATGAAGTAACTTTGCAGTCATAAATCATTGTGTTAATTCTAATGCAGTGATAAAGAGCCTAGTACACATTTCTCTTGAACTTCTTATACAGTGCAATGAGAGAAAAGTCCAATTCCAACCAAGTCTCAGCACTAACTACTGACTCTGAGTACATGAAATGTCAAGTCACGATCTATAAATTAGGCATGGAACTTTTAAAAGTCCAGAGTTATACTTTGGGAACTTCTGGTAACTGCCACATTAACTAAAGTTTCTGAAGAACATTAAGGTTGATCTAGTATAGCTATTGTAAGTCATAGTAAATCCCGTTTCACACATCTATTCCAATATATTTCATGTCCATGTGTATTTGTGTGTGTGACTTACAAATCCTTTCCTTATACAATATTTCTTTTATGAAAATCCACAACATATATCAAAGTTTTCAGGACATAGTCATAGTTGACTTGTTCTGATATGATTAGACTTCTTTCCTTATAAAAATGATAGAGATATTTGTAAAACTTTCTATAATTTTTTCAATAGACATCTAAAATAATAGAAAGGAGAGGTATAACGCTGGTTTTGGTGTTTGTTTTTTTTCATTTATTATATAAAAGAAAAAATTAATGCAGTTGTTTTGTACACATTTAAATTCCATAAAACAAATCCATAGAAATTAGGATATTGTATGCATGCGCTCTGCATTTTCTTTGTTAAATGTCTTTGTTCACAAAAATAACACCACATTTTTCCCCTTAAAGCCACTAAAAGCAGAGGGAGAATAAAACATGCAGCACTGTACACATTTGCATAGTATATTTTACCCAGCATGCCTTGTAGAATGCTACACATACCTACATAATAAAAGAGGGGATAGATCATCAAAATAAGGAATTAAAGTTTAAAGGAAAAAATTATTTGACAATGGCATTTCCCCCCACTATACCAATGGAGATGAAACATAACCTGGGATATCAGAAGAGTAGGGGGAAGATTATTTTATATCACTTTGCCATATTTATTTTTAGAATGTTTTATATTAATAACTTTAAAAAATTCCCATCCACCCCTTCAAAAACAAAATGGATGGGCTTAAGTTTAAAATAGTATCTGGTACAGAACAAATTAAAGAATCCCAATAGTTTTGTTTCACTGGGCCCTTTTTTTTAATCTTTTGAGGTTGTGAAAAATACAAAAAGAAAATTTCAAACATGCCCAAAGTTCAGAGGAGCCCTGTCACTTGGAGTGACATTTTGTAGTTGTTATTGAAGGAGAAGAAATAAGAACAGAAAATATACTGTGAGTCTTATCACAAAATAAAATTTAATAAGTTCATATGTATGGGAGTAAAATAAACTATATCCACAGATTGCAAGGCTATGAAATAAATTGCAAGCAGCAAGTTAAAAAGATGTTAGATGAAATAAATCAAATAAAACATGAAACCAAATTTATACACTTGTAAAAAATAGGACTGCCAAATTAACAGTGGATTTTGTGGTAAGTTTGTGCTATAACAAATGTGCTTCTTTCTCCTCAATCTATTTTCATATTATTGGCAAAATATATATATATATTATAATTTTGTACTGTACAATATATATTTTTGCTACATTATTTTTCTACTGCTAATGCAGAAGTAACAACATAGATTATTTTGGCAATAAAATGCTTTCATTTTTAATATCATCCCAGAAAATAGTGTAAGGCATATGAAAAATAGTTTGCAACAATATAGCGTTAATGATCCCACATCTGTAACATATCCCATATGCATACAGAATTCACACTGATTTCATTTAAAACTGTGTGAAAGTTACATGCAAAGAGGGCAAGAGAGGCCCCTACATAAATATAGACATAGCCATTTGTTGAGAAATGTAAGTGTTCAGACAGAATCAAGAACACTTACAAAATATTGAAAAGCTAGAGGCCAGCCACTTTGTGTTCTTCTCAGCTTAATTCCTTCTAATTTTTAAGTGAGGAAGTATCTGTGTCCAAACCACTCTAAAACCATTACTAACATTTTCTACCATCTCTCTGCAAACAGTTTAGATCTATCAAAAGAAACAAAAGTTGCACATGAAACAATGACTCCCCAAAACTCAGTGCTATTCACTATTATTTATATATTTTTCCATGGGAAGTGGGAGTTACAGCCCTTAAGATGGCATGCTGAGATACTAGCTAGTCTTCCCATAATATCCCTCAATTACGTGGAGCATTTGGGATTAAATTATTTAAAAGTAGATGGAGACAGTTGGTATTGGAGGATGTGTTTCATTGGATAAAGACCCTTTTAATAAACGATGAAACTTTTAAAAAGAAATTTGTGAATGCTGAATTTCCAGCCCATATAAACATATGTTACTATCTTGACTAACTCGATTGCTTAACTCAACAATAAAAAAGTATTCTTTTGTCTAACAGCTCCTATATTGACTGGTTTGATCGTGATTATAATTTAAAAGAAGAGATAATTCATTGCAACTTACACACAAAGTAAGGACCCTAGTTCACAGTTAAAGTATTGCAGTATTTAAAGATATAAAGAACTAATGAAACAGATTTTATTACATAATTTCTTATAAAGTGTCCCACAGTCATTTAAGGATGAGTTTTATATAATAAAAAAAAATAACCACCATGCAACATTGCTATAAAAAACAAAGGCAGAAATATAAAAGAAATAAGGATTACATAAGCATTTATTTGAACATTGTTATGGTTTGTTCCATTACACCAGAGTCCAAGATAATGAATATTCCTACCCAATAAGTTGCTAAGTCATGCTCTTGGCATCCACAGAAATCAAAGATTAACAAAATTTGAATTTGCAAACCAGCCGCATTTAAACATTAAGACTTTTAGACATACTGTTTTTCAGACCTAGCATTAGGTATTATAAACATGTTTCTTCACAGTTTGGTTTGCTTCCTATGATAACTTATATGTTCAGTTATCCAATTTTCATCAACTGTGAATCCATACAGAGAAAACATCATCAACATGGAAGAAATGAAAGGATGACAAAAGCATTACGGGATTTTAACACTTCATACTTTAAAGATTGCAGTGAGGTTAACAGTAGAAAAGTTGATGACAATCTTAATTTGATGAGTACTCTTTCTACTTAAAGATGGACCAAGGAGATGTATTAAAAAATATTAATACACAGAGCAATTGTATAGGGGTATCATGTTGTTTTGTATTTTTCTTAGCAAATATGAAAATAAAATTATATAACTAAGAAAATATATGAACTACAAATCAAGGTTGCCTAGAAACAATGCTAACTGACACCTTGGGTCTCAACAATGTTTTATGATATGTTCATTTAAAGAGTTTAAATTTCCAAACCATCTTTTGCCACAATTTCCTTCTCTCACTCCCTTTCACAGCCTCTACTATCTATTATGAATTTTAAGGCCCCCACACTGAAGACAAGTTCAAGTATGCAGGTATGAAAAGAGGTTAACATTCCAAAAATACAATTTGCAAGAACAACAATAATTAGAGTAAATAACAAATCACTTAAAGGGAACAAATACTTGTCTCAGAATTTGTTTCACATTTAAAAAGTTCATTTCATTAAGGACAAAATGCAATAACTTAATAGAGCCACAAAATTAAGACTCTGTGCGTGGGTAAGACCATTACTCTAAATTGTTAACAATTCCAATCTTCTTTCCAATAGAACTAACTGTATAAAGATAAGAGAGAATCCAGTCATTCACAAACCTGCCTAAGTGTTGCGCTAAATACTGGAGTAAACAAGGTAACATTGTTGGTTATAGACTATTGGAGTCACATTATGGCCTTGAGAGTTAACAGTAGGATCAAAAACTGCATTCTTTTCTTTTCCATGACTACATTTCCACAGTGTGACATTATTATGTCTTTGGACTGAAACTAAAGAATCCTAATATGTAATTTAAACTACAAGTTAAACAACTTGAAAATATTATTATAAGAATTGTTTCTCCTGCTTATCATTACTTGTTATTTTAAAATAATTAAAAACAAGGTATTACTGGAATACATATTTTCCAAAGGTGCTTAATGTGCTCGAAAAAATAAAATTTTATTTAGTATATATCTTGATGTTAGTATCATTTACATAATAAATTCTAAGGCTTTTAAAAAAGGAAGATGTGCATCTCTTATTCACTTGAAGAAGATAAACTTATTACAGAAGGAAAGTGAAAAATATGTAAAATTAAAGAGCAATTTTAACTATATCATCAAGAAAATATACATCATATCCTTTCAAAGATTGTTAGCATTTGAATAAGAATGCAAAGCGAAATGGGTATGGACATTTGAAGGTAAATGATAGATGGGTTCTGTGTACAGTTATTGAATGGAACTCCCTCTGTCAATATGACATGAAGACTAGAAGGTTGAGAGGCTTTAAAAAACAAGTGACTTCCAAAAAGAAATGGTAATCTCGCAGACTAGGGGATATATGGAAAATGCTGTTACAGCTACCTGCCATAAAATGTAAATATCTTAAAGTAGTTAAATGACCAATTGCTAATGCTACCACAGAAAAAGCTGGACAGCTGTCTAGTCTAAATTTATACACCTTGGTGCACTCTTTGCAATTAAATACTTTAATGCACACAAACAAGAAACCAGTAAAGCATATAGAAAAATGTTTTGGCTAATGTTTTCTTTCTCATGCAAATATGTGCTGTACATGTAATATAGTTTTGTTTGCTGGAAAATGCTCTTCTGTGTTTTAACAAAGTATTCAGTAATGGCAGGTTATATGTTGAGTAAAGAGCATGATGGCTATAGCTCTTCTAAATTTCTGAACTGAAAGTTTTATAAGATTCACTAGATGACAAAAGAACTGCACAAGCCAGTACCACATGTTAACTTTGAAATTTTGCTGAGCCCATGTTGAATTGTATTGACTGATGGACGAGATGACATACAGAATGTAGGTACCCTCATGATGAGCTAAACAGGGTTATATACTGTGAACAAGAGGGAAAGTATATGGTAGGCTGTGGTGGGGGTTTAGGGTATGTTTAACTAATTAAGAACATGAAATGTATTTCTTCATCAGGAAAATGATTGAACTGGCACATGCTCTGAAAGCCTAGGGGAAGACAATTAATGTAAAAGTAATCACACATGTTTTCAAAAGCATGCTTCATGACACATACTCGTAGAAAACGACTTTTGTGGCTGGGTTTTAGAAAAATGCATACATCATAGAACTTTAGAAACAAGATCTCTTTTGTAAAGACTTTTGTGTCTGATATAAAAGGGTCAATTTCAATAATTTCTTAAAGCATAGTGAATCTAAGTATTTCTTGATAAGACATGGGTCACTATAACTATAACCCCCCACCAAGAACCTGAATAATTTCAGTGATGAGGGTTATCCACTAAAAATAAGACAACCCAAGCTCCAAAATTATAATTTTTCTGCATTAAAATGCTATAATTTTAGTGAATCAACATATTCTGAATCTTTATGCTTAGTTTTACTGCAAGATGTTAAATGCATCATTACTTTGAACTTTTTCCAGTTTGTCATGTTGTAATTTGAATGTATTTGAAAAAAAATTTAAAAAAAATAGTGTGTTTTAAAACTTTGCTGAAGGGCTAGAGATTCAGCTAAACCAAAGACAGAGACTGAGGAAAGCAACGAGAAGATACTCCACTGTGTTGGCAGGAAATACTGACCTGATGTGTGTGGTAAGTGGGCCGGGTGAACTGGAGATGTTTAGCTATGCACTCAGGAGGATGGTACCACATCCTTGCTATCTGACTTCAGATCTCCAGATGTGTGTAGTTGTGCTCAGATTGATTAAAGAAGAAATACCACTTCGTTTTCCATTTCTTATATAACCAGCTATTGTTGGCTTCTCTTTACTATTCTCACCCATTGCTGAAAAAAATGTTCAAGTTTTTCTTCTCCTTATTTTTTTTTTGCCAACTTCAAACAAGCTAACAATACTAACTGAACAGAAAGCAAAAACACATTTTGAATACAACAGCTATGCCAGGAAAGAAAGAAAAATATTAAAATCTGAGGAGACTATATAATTTCTGCATTAAGATTTCTGAGATTCTTTTTTGGCACTATCAGTACATTTGGTAAGTTTGAAAAGCCATTCTGGTAACAGCTTAGTATATTAAAATGTTCATACATTCCAACTGTAAGTGTAAATTTAGCTTCCAACAAATAAATACTATAGCTGGTTTTGGTTTCTGTTGGTATTGTGAATTTCTTATCATTTAGGTTTAGTTTTTTCCCGATTGTTCAGTTGGTTGTAACATGCTCAAGTAGACTTCCAGTCAATTCACCCAAATTCCAACAGGAATTGGTTTATAAATTGGTTCCAACTGGAACTGGTCATTTGGAATTTCCAGCATGGGAAATTATTTTGTATGTGCCTTCATAAATACCCTAAAATTACAAATTGATGTGTCTAAATCTATGAAGAAAACAAAAGGTACTGTTATGTAAATGTTACACTTAAAAATATCTATATGACAGGGCATCTATTATCCATCTAGATTCAAGGGCATAATGTATTTTTTTTTTTTGCCCCTTACTTAGCATCAAATGACACCAGCCCACAGCACAATAATTGTGCTGTGCTTGCCAAGTTACAATGATTGGTTTATCCTAGCAGTGCTATGACAAATTGTCAACAAATGAATATTTTTATGTTCTTTTGGCAGCCTCAAAGCCTATGTCGGGAGTCATGGCTGTATCCCCCAGGTGAGCCTCGGTTCCTGTGTGGTTTATAAGTGTCCTGGTATGAGTCAGGGTAATCTTCTTCCACAAGAGGGTAATGATCTCGGCTATGTTGAGAACTGGAAGACAAGCGGTTCCTACTCTTCCGAGCTCTCTCATTGTGATAGTTTTCATCAGAGGTCATTAGACTTCGTCTTTCAATTGGAGAGTTCTCTGTGGAGTGATTGCTGTGCCTCATCCGCTGACTCTAAAAATATCAGATAATGTATTGATTAAATTATGTCAGCTTCATACATGTAAGCATATAAATGTAAACATATAACTATATTATAGATGTATGTTATATACATGTAAACATGTAAATGTATAGGACCCATTCAATAAGACATGACTAAATATCTGCCTTAATAAAGCATTTTGACAAACAGATGGTCTGTCCAAAACATCTTGTCTTATTTATTTGGGATACAATGCATGAAGGTGCTTCAGCACTGACAGCTTATGAACTTAATTACATAAAGCCGCATGACTATGCTTCCTATTGAAAAAGCAGAACTGAAAACTGGCCATTACATGGAACGTAATGAATTTAGTAAGGCCTAAGTATTTCACTTCTTTTGCAATAAATGGGGGTTATTTTGCTACTGGTGCATGAAGTTCAGAATAACATCTATTATTTTACTCCTTTCTTGAACTGATATTTGTCCTATTACAAGTCACACATTTGGTAGCTGAATTATAACTTTATATATTTACAAATATTTTATGAAACTATTTGTACTATCCATAAAATAATGTGTCTGTTGCTATATCCTACCTAAATGTTCTGCTTGCAGTAATATTCTTTAAAGGAGTATATAGTGTTATGGAATCAGCTAACTGATGCTTTTAAAAATCTTTGTTCCTTAACTGAGACAGCCTGCAAAAGTAATCTTCAGATATAAATTAAAATTTTCTAATATTATTAATTGAAAGTAACATCTTAAGACAACTATTTGTTGGGTCAGAAAATGAAATTGGACCTTTTTTCACTATGGTAAACAGGTTATCTGTATGTGTCCACTAGCTTAGGAAGGTCACCTGAGTTAAGGAATAGGATCCTGATACAACAATGGTCTCAGAGAATCTTCTACAAAGTCTACTGGGCTTCACATGGAAATTCAGTGAGTCACAGACCGTGCCATTCATCTCAGCCAGGTATCTAACAATTAAGTACCTATTATTACAGGGCAAAGTAGGGCACAGGATAAAGGTCACCACATTAGTGAAACTGGGAGAACCACTGTAGGTGGATGCCTTGGAGATGTTTTATCAAGTGTATTGTATTCATAAACAAAGTGTAATGTGATACTTATTCCCATATCACAGAGGCTTAGTGTCCCATGCCTCCATACTACATCCCAGTTCAAACCCAACACAAATTGCTCAATGGAAATGCTTCACTCTGATCAGCATGCATGGAGGGAAATAAGGCAAACTGGTGCATACACACATATATAAATGTTACAATCAAACATATCCAATCTTAAAAGAAATTCATTTCTTATAGCCATTTTTTTCTGTTTACCAAGATACAGTTTTGCAGCAAAGCAAAACAGTTATAATAGTGTTTGAATTTATCTGAGAGTTAAATTTACAAAAATCTTCAAGTATGGCTATCATTATAACCCATTAAAGCCAAACTAGTCATGATGCCAGACGGCTCAACTGACTACACGTTCTTCAGTCAGCTGGAGGTTGGCCATCTTCCAGCAGCTACCTGATAAATGGTGAATAATAATTAATCTAGAAAGGTAGGAATCATTTTGTGTCCTAATGCTTCTTGCTCTCTATCAGAGCAGCAAAGAAAGAAGTTCCTGACCCTATCCCATACTTCCCTAAAGGACACTTGTCATAGCTACTGACCCAGATGCACCCTAGCTATACCCAAGAAAACTTATTCTGTCTTGTGCAAGGCATAGAACAGTTCAGGCAGCACAGGGGGGTAGGTATAGTTAAGGAAATACAAAAGGCTCATCTGTCTCCAAACTGCCTGATATTTTCACTATCATATAATTTTTAAGAAGTGTCATGTGTAAGTTATGGACAGTTGCCCTGTATAGACATTAAATCTACCAAGAACTACTTTATCTAAGTAGAATCCATTTTAAATTCCCAGAGAGCAGTTGGGTGTTGGTGACCTGTCATCTTAGCTGCTCAGGAGGCTGATCTGAGGATTGTGGTTCAAAGCTCAGGCAGGAAAGCCCATGAGATTCTTATCTCCAATTAACTACCAAAAAAGTTGGAAGTGGAGCTGTGGCTCAAATGGCACAGTGCTAGCCTTGAGCAAAAAACTCAGGAACAGCCCAAAGGCCCTGAGTTCAAGCCCAGGCCCAGCACACACATACCCCCCCTCCCCAAACACAATCACAATTACAGAGAGGGAAGTCCTCCAGTAAGGGTGATTCTCTGGGCAGCTTCCTCTAGAATAGGTGAGTTCCAGTTTGGGTTAGTATAATGTGCTCCTATGGTTCCCTCCTCACATTGAGAATCATTCCTCATTCTTCAACTTAATCAAGTTCTCTATACAATCTGAAAGGTAAGGTTGTAAAAGTAATAAGCAAAACTGACAATACCTGTAACCCAGAAATTGCAGTAGGATATGGTGAGAGTGCTGTGGAGCCCAAATTCCTCCCCAGCAGTGGGGTCATGGGGGTGCTACTGGTTGTGTGGGTAGCACGCCAATATGCCTCAAGGTACTCTCCTAGATGTTCACACGCATCCTCAAGCTGATTCTCATCCAATATGACATCAAACATTTCCTGGAGATGACAAGAAAATCCATTTTCTTCCCAAACTAGAATTTTGCCAATGAAATCTCAAAGTCCAGACATATACTAGTTATTGCAAATGGGGGGAGGAGGGGGTTGATGGGAAGGGGAAACAAAGGAGGAGGCAACAATGCTTGATAAGAAATGTACTCATTATCTTGCCCATGTAATTGTAACCCCTTTATACAGTATTTTCACAAAAAAAAAATCTCAAAGTCCATATAGGGTGATTTGAAGGGATAAGTTAGCAGTTTCTCAAGTTAAAGTCAAGCAAGGTGTTCCAGTTGTCCCAAGCAGAAAAATCAGAGTTCATTAACTTATTTGAATTTTTCATTATTTAAGGATACAGTTGACTCTAAAGGTGTTACAGGAAAAGTACAGTGATATCATGTCAGTGTTCACCTATGTGTTCATATGTTCATGTGTTCACCTATGTGTTCATATGTCCCTAATTCCTAGTGGAATTCTCACTTCAGAATATGAAAGAAACAAGGTAACTGCACGAATGAGGAGTTTTAAAGGATTCAAGTGGTAAACTGCTTGTCTACTAAGTGCAGAAAATCTATCATTGGAATAAACATTTTCCAAGGTAACTATGTTGACTTAGATAATTTTCACAAGGCTTGTGAAAAAGATTTTATCTGCCTCTTGATAAGAAGCAAGGAAAGGAAGTTTGGGTTAATAATAGAATATCAGTCTAGTAATTGCTACTACCCTAAGCTAATTATGTGAGACAGTTTAAAAAACAAAACAGGTGAGAGCCGGGAGCCGGTGGCTCATGCCTGTAATCTTAGCTACTCAGGAGGCTGAGATCTGAAGATCACGGTTCAAAGCCAGCCCGGGCAGGAAAGTCCATGAGACTCATATCTCCAATAAACCACTAGAAACACGGAAGTGGTGCTGTGGCTCAAGCGGTAGAGCACTCGCCTTGAGCTGAAGAGCTGAGGGACAGCGCCCAGGCCCAGAGTTCAAGCCCCACGACCGACCAAAAACAAAAACAAACAAACAAAAAAAGGTGAGTGCTTAATTACAGAACAGGGGTGATACAAGGAACATCCAGTGTCAGTGTTTCTGTCATAAGGACTCTGCTCAGTATCTGTCCTGTAATTGGGAAGTTGTTCTTTAGGCCCAAAGGGAATAGAATGGCTCTTCTGTTATGGCTATGTGACTGGGAACACAAACAGGATATATTCAAAATACAGCCTCATTGGAGGGATACTCAGAAAACCTTGGCACTTCATACTTCACAAAAAGAAAAGCCAATTCACAGGTGTTAGCACACCCCATTAAAAACACGTGGGTGGTGGTGAATCTAATATTCAGTCACTGGATTGAAATAAATTTCCTCTCCCACCTCTACTACCATCCACCTGTTTTTATGAGCTCATCTGAACAAATTAAGAACCTTAAATTCATGGCTAATACCAGGAACACTGACATCGCTGGATAGTGAGACAACTGGAAGACGTAAAGTTGGAGGTGTCTCAGTTGACTCATTCTCTTTGGTGCTGAGAACAAGGGGCTCTTAGAAGTAGATGTCACCATAGAAACTATCTCTCCCCCAATATTTACCCTTTATTTTTAGTGCAGCAGATTGAACCCAGGAATCTAGCCAGGCTAAGCACATACTCTACCACTGAGCTACACCCCCAACCTACTGTTTAAATGTTTCATTACATCAATCTTCACTGAAATGTTTGATCCTATGTTACAATGTTTGAAAGTTCCTTAGAGTAGGAAAATAATAAGTGACTTCAGTCTAAACGGATTCATGTTTGAGAGGACTTAGTCAGTTCAATTTATATAGAAAAAAATCCTTTAAGAACACTTATCACTTGAATTTCTGAATTTTTTACATATTTTCATTCCTAAAATGTTTATACAATACTGATTTCATGCCAGGTCCGATGGATATCCAATGGCAAAAACAAACACAGCACCAAAAAAATAAAACTTCATTGATGTTAAGGAAGCATACAAATATTAAAATCAAATTGAGGGGATGGGTAGAGATGGGAGAGATGGGGGAGTTTGATGAAAGGGGCGACATCGATCAAGATGCACTGTACTCCCAAAGTGACATGTTGAATTGAATCCCTTTGTATAAATTCTTAAAGATAATAATAAAAAACACAAAAATATTAAAAGCCACAATAATCACATCACACTGGGACTTAAATTCAGAACACTACAGAGGCAGGACCACTTCATATTTAGATCCGTTAATGTTCTGGATCTAGAAGGAGGTCTAGAGAAACTTGTAAGAATCAAACTTATGGAAATGGAGAAATGATAAGAGTCTACCTGTAAGGAAAATAAAAGATAAAAGTGAAGCAGAGCCACAGTGAAAGAAAGAAACCATGTGGCCCCCAAGATGAGGGAAACATCCTTGGCCTCTATTGAACATATATCCTTACCAGAAGTCTCTTTTCCGGTAAAGTAACCCAAAGGAGTTTCTGGCCTCTTGCCATCATAGGCTCTTTTCTGAATTAGTTTTAATTTTCCACAGTCATAAAGAAAGATTTGATTCTGAGGGATGTCTACAACGCTCTGATGAAGAGAGTAATATTGGAGTACTAACTTGAGTGGAATAATTTCATCCCAAAAAGCAACCACAGACTCCGATGACACAGGAAGAAAAAAAGAGGAAATAGGGAAGCACCAACCAGATGAAACCACTCGGCTTGTGTCCCACAAATTCTAGACTGCTGTGATGTTGAGCCTGCTGTTTATGTTTGTTTATGCTGTTTGCTGAAAGATTAGACTGCACAGGTATCATCCAATAGTGTGGGTTTTAGGTCCAACAAGTCATTTTCTTGCTTTCCTAAAGTCTCAGATTAAAGAATCCTTCAGAGATTTAATCAGGATACATGAGGGTACATTGTATGCATGTATGGAAATGTTAACACAACTTGTTGTACCATTAATATATGCTAACTAAAATTTTATTTCAAAAATAAAATAGGAAAATGGGATCATATCAAGCTGAGAAGCTTCCGGAGATCAAAATAAACAGGCCTAATAGATTATATATAGAATGGGAGAATATTTGCAAATGGTCTGTCCAACAAGGAGTTGACATTCAGAATATACAATATACTCAGAAAGATAAACACCAAAAAAGAAACAAATAATCCAGTAAAAATAAAGGGGGTGGGTGGCTACACAGGGCTAAAAATGTAGCTCAGTGCAGAGCACCTGTCTAGCAGGCAGCAGGCCCTGGGTTCAATCCCTAGCAACATACACACAGAAAAAGAAAGGAAAAAAGGAAGGAAGGGTCAGGCACCAGTGGCTCATGCCTGTAATCCCAGCTACTTTGGAAGCTAAGATGTGAGAATCTGCATTCAAAGCCAGCCACAAGCAGGAAAGTCCAGGAGTCTCTTTATCTCCAGTTAATCACACATCCACACAAACAAAGCTGTAAATAGAGTGGTGGCTCAAGCGGTAAAGTTCTAGCCATGAGCAAAAAAGCTCAGAGATAGCACCCAGGTCCTGAGTTCAAGCCCTATGACTGGTACTACAAAAATAAATACATAAATTAATTAATTAATCAAATAAAGGACAGAAAACAAGCTAAATTTAGAACTAAGCAAACTGACTTAAAAATGGCCAACAAATAAGTGAAATAATGCCCAATCTCAATAATCATCAGAGACATGGAAATCTAAAACCACAATGAGGTGTTATTTCCCTCCAGTTAGAATGGCTATCATCAAAAAGGTCAAGACATGGCAAATGCTGATTAGGATGCAGAGAAATGGAAACTCTTAAAGCATGGATGGAATGCAAATCAATACAGATAATATAAAAAAACAGTATAAAGATTCCTCATGAAAATCGAACTATATTATGACCCAGTAATTCCACTGTTGGGTACATACCCAAAAGAGATAAGCTATCAATGTCAAAAAACAGCTTGTACCTCAACATTTATTATTATTATTAATATACATTATTATCACAAAAGCCAAAATATGGAAACTATATGCCCTCTGGTGGGTGAAAATGTGGTACATTTACACAATGGAATACTACTCAGCTATAAAAAAAAATAACGAAATCTTGTTATTTTCATCATTTGGTCAGGGTACATTTGTATGCATGTACAGAAATGTCAATGAAACCTTGTTGTACAACTAATACATGCTAACTAAATATCATTTAAAAAGTGAAAACAGGATAATGGAATCATATCAAACTGGAACTGGATGGAACTGGAAAGCACTATGTTGTTTAAATCAAGTTAGACATAGAAAGAATATGTGTTCTCACTCATTTATGGACACTACTCAGTCAACCCTACAGAAGTATAGAATAGAATAGTGCACACTAGAGACACAGAAGGGTAAGTGTGAAGAGGACAGAAAGATAGTTAAAGGGGACAGGAGAGGCAAGGGAGGGAAGGAGAAAGAAGAAGGTAGTGTAATGGATGATCAGTGGATGGGCATATCAATGTATTATGTATGCGTATGCAAAGTATGCAAATATTAAAGTGACCCCTATGAATTTATACTAATAGATGTGCTAATAAAAATGTAAATAACAACAACAAAGAAAAAAAGCAAGAAAGGTAAAAACAGGAAAGCAATGCCAATAGCAGAATCTTATTTGAGGTTTCTATCTACTTGGCTATTTTACATCTTGTACTCTCAGTACTATACCCACAATTACATTAGAAGCAATTTTTTTAAAAAGCACTTCTCTTTGCCAATGGATAGAATATGTATACACCAAGTATGGCTGTTTTCTTAAGTCCAATCATTTCTTGCAAACTATGCTTTTGTATTGCTAAGAGAAAGCTATGTGGTAGAAGATGGTTTGAAATTGCTTTTAGTCTTCCAAAGACACAGTTTTAAAAAAAAAAAAGCAAATTTCAGCAGCTTCACAATGAATACTCACATGGGCATCTTATTTTCAACTGGCAAGAACTTCACACCAGCATATCTGTGATAAGTTTTCTTTCTGTTTAGGAAATAACACAGCTGCCTAGACCAGAGTGCTAACAAATCAGAAGGAACTTAAAAAAAAAAAAGTTACACAAGAAACTAAAAGAAAAAAAAGTCAATGGATTACACAAACCAGCTTTGGAGAGTTTTAAAATAAATAAATAAAATATTTAATATTTACAAATAAATAAATAAATAGCCAACTCCTTGCCATGATGGAGATGATATGCAGAGAGCTATTTAATCACAAGAATCCTGGGCAGTAAACAATTCCCACTCAGTAACACTATTGAGAACCCAGGCTAGGGGTAACAAGAGATGTTTTCAAATCACTGTCACAACCAGCTGAAGTAGGTGGAAATGGTGTGGCTGCCAAAGTAAATAAGTAGCAAAAGAGATGTCAAAACAAACTATCAAAAATTCAGGCATAGCAGGTCTCTGTTCTGGACAAGAACTTAGAGAAAAAGTAAAAACTAAAGCCCTATAAATAACTAAGCATAAAAAAACATGTAGACTAGAGAACAATCATGGCAAGGAATAAATAGAAAAAAACAGAAATTTTGCAATGTCTTTTTCCAATACTTCATTTAACCACGTGACTGGCTCCTAATTCACGGAGTAAGACATGGCTGTCTTTCCTAGGAAAGCCAACTTAAGGTGACCAGCCCTGCTGGTCTCCCTAGGAATGGGAGACAGGGAGATGTCAGTGCTAAAACCTGGAAAACCCTGAGCAGATTGAAATGATCATTCAGTCTTGCTGTCCTTGCTGTCACAAGAGGAGATGCAGTGATTTTTAGATCCCATTCTGACGAATGATGAAGGTTCCGTTTATTTAAATTGTTTTGGAAGAAAAATTAGGAAGAGGAATTGTGTGAGTCATCCTTAACAGGCATGAAATATATATGTATACATATGTATATAACTTCATAGCTTAGAGGGGGCAACTTCATTAAGACTAAAGTTTTTATCCAGGAAGCTGTTATTGAATGTTTAGAAACTCATTAGCAGTTTCGACTTAAAGGCTTTCTTTTCTTCATTGCTACGTATTACCTAGAAAGAGGATTTAATACATACAAACTGTCTTATGTTTTTGCTTTTCTTTACATTGCTTTGTTATACACAGAGAAAACCCTGTGTGGGACATTCTTCCTATTTCTAAGTGGAGAAAAGAGGTAATATGGGTCTGTACACTTCATCTCTCTGTGACTAGAACACGGAGACTGAAACTGTCACCACTGAAAAGAATGATTCGTCTACTGTTTAGTAAAATAAAATGGCTGAATGGCGTAATACACAATGCTAATTATAAGACAGCCAGTCGATGTTCCTTTTATTTTCAAATTGCAAATATATGCTTTATTAAATATTTATATATTAAATATATTTATATAAGTGTATTTTTCTTAATTGTTCAGAGTCAGCTGCACAGATTTGGAGACCATAGAATTTCTACAACGAATGGCACACAAGTCAGTATTCACTGTGGGGGTTCTTTGAATTATGATTCAACATGAACTAGTTTTTCAGTGTTGTGTAGATAAGTGAAGCTTAGCACTCATTTACTCATTGAGCTTTTCTAATGCTGAAGCTGGCCTTGATTATATATACACAAATGCATTTACATAAATATTTATATATTACATATATTGTTGTTACCAGCATATGTGTGTATGTGACTATCCATCTATCTACCTATCTATCTAAAGTTTTTGAAGTCTTGAGTACTTAACTCACTGGTCAGGTGGTGATAAGAAACTTGATTTTAAGTTAAAGGTTTTTGTTTTGTTTTAAAGATCATGGTTGTCTTATAGGGCTAAAGGAATATTGACTAATACTGTGGGGCTTTAGCAATTGGTTCAGGGAGTTTCCACTTAATGAGCTCACCAGGAAGACAATAAAGTCTCGCCACTAATTGATAGGGAGCAATTAGTGACTTTGATTCTTTCTACTTCATCTCTTATGACATTCATTCTGAATGAATGTGTGAATGAATGAATGAATGTCATGTTCTCCCCACACACTTCTATCCTGTCCATGTCTTATCAAATAACACTTGCCAGTGTTATCTGCAGAAAAGGCACACAGTGTTTTTAAGTTCATACCCACAATACCTTATATCATAGCACTGGCAGGATAGAACTGTCCTGACCTCTCTCTGTCCTCAATGGGTGCCCAGAAATGGTACATAATTTCCCTTCATCTAAGAGAAACTGAATTTCATGTGGCTTTGTTTCCTGAAATGAATTACTCCTTTTTTTTCAAAATGCACCAATAGGGAGAGCACTTCAGATAGGTAAGTGAATGAATCCACAAGATTGTCAATAGTTTAAGTAAAATTCCTTGAAAGGGAGAGTAGAAAATCACAACCGTGATGATTAGAAACTAGGCACCCTCATTCTTTCATTCCCTTCAGAGCTCTTGCATTTAATAGAATAAATCTGAGTCCTTTCATCATTGACAAGTGAAGCAGGCTAGAAGAGAGCAACTATGGTTACTGTAATGTTGGTTTTCAAGGCTGTCCTTGAGCTGGATTCCCCTCTTGCAGAAAGAGCGATCAATGTCATTTTATGCACACAAAAAGCCATCACCCAGCTCAGAGAGCCACAGGACCAGCATTTGGTAACACAAGCCAGCTTGTAGCTAAGCAGGATTAAAGGATTACATTTCATTTATATATTCAATTGTCTATCTGCTTTTCTCACTGTGCATTATGCAGCTCTTGTTACCATAGTACTGGGGCAATGTGAACTTGGCCTTCTTAAAATGCACCACTCTCAACTTGTCTGAAGAGAAAAATGTACCAGAACCTGGTAGCAACCAAACAAATTTACAATTATGGTGCATAGATGGTATGGTAAAGCACCATCAATCTGCTCATATTAAGAAACAGTGCATGAGATAGGCCTATGGGGCGCAATTCTATAGGCTAATTTTCTTTCTGCATCCTAGCAGTCCACCCTCCCAGCCATTAAAAATGGTCACAAAGTCATTGATATTGTCTCCTTACATTGAGATGAGGGTTACGTCCCTCTGCTTGGATGTGGGCAGTCTCTGTGATTATTTTGATGAGGAGAATACTATGGAAATAATGCTGTGTTGGTATCTAAGTCTAGGTCTTAAGAGGTTGGATGCTCATTCTATTCCTATGGAAGAGACCTCAGGAAAAAGCCTGAGAAGAGCTGGATGGGTCCCCCTAAAACTCCCAAGTGGTCATGTTTGAAGTCACTATGTTAAGGACATAGTAATAGATAACAACTTGTCCTAGAGCAATGGTACACCTTCTTTTAGCTAGCTAAATTAGGTCTGCCTCTTGCTTCTACAGAGCTTGGCTGGATCACAGCTACTTCCATTGTTTCCAAATTGTCTATGGCTGTTCAAAGGTATTGAGTGACTTTACAAAGAGACCACTTGGCTCACAAACCTAAAATGTTTACTAACTGTCTCTTTGCTCAAAAATATACTGACTCCTCTCTCAGAAAAAGACTTTCCTGACCTGGAAAAAACTATATTAAGTGAGTCCAAGAGAGGCAAAGGATGAGTTTTTTTCTCTTATAAACTTGTAAGTACATTGGGTGGTATGAAAGCGTATACAAATGTATTAACTGAAATATGGTAGATTCAAGGAAGAACTCAAATAGGGAAAGTCAAAGTTCAGCAAAACAAAACAACAGGGAGTGGGCATTCAAAAGGGGTGGGGTCAAAGGGAAAGAGGGATAAGAAGAGGGAAAGAATGCATATATATCCTAGAAAATGAAGAAGAGTTGTGAAGGAATGGGTAGGGGAGGGATGGGTGAGAATGTTCAAAGGGTGACACTGATCCAGGCATATTGTATTCATAAACTGCTTTGTAGATAAATTCTTTTGTATAACTACTTACTGATCATAAAAAATTTAAAAAGAATATTTAGAAAAAAGCCTCTTCTATCAAACCTATTATTCCGTCTCCAGGACAATATTCAATCACTAACCTATTGCTTCACCATGGACAGTCTCACTAGACTAGGACACAAAGATCTTAGGCTGATTTGGAGCAAAGCATATCATCTTTGGAAAGCCAGCTTCCTCATTTGTAAAATGAGGAGACTGGAATGGATCAGACTTTCTCTTGAAGAGTTCCATGAAACATTAACCCCCTAGGATGCTCTGTGGAAAAGCACATCTGTAGTCGCCCTATAGAGGAAGCAACTCATGTTGCCTACTTTAATGGGAAGATCAAATGCACATTAGCATGGTCAAGCTTCTGCAGTAAAGAAACCAGACCCTTGTTTACCTAAGTGTTTTCTCAGATGTTTTTGACTTCAGGGCTTTTTTTCCAAACCACTTGCTGTCATTATAGCAAATCCAAATTGCAAACACACATACTTTAGGAAACTCTATACTGGGTGATCTTTGCAGTCTCTGTTTTGATCCAACAGTCCCCAAGTCTCTTGAACTCATTCAAGTAACTACAAAGCATTTAACTTTTCCCCACTGTTCTTGTAGCTGTCCCTTCCAGAAACTGTTGCCTTTAACAAAGTCTTTGTGATCGGATTTTACTAGTCCCTGTCAGGGAAATCTGCTAGACTTCTCAGACTAAAGATGCAGTGGCTGGCTAATGAAGCAAGTTACAAATTTCCCTAAAGGAACTAAAATGACATGGTGATAATCAAGCTTTGGATGACAATTGTGGACTTGAAATAAAGGGACAAATTCAGACACATTTGTAAACTACTACTGACTTTTATAATCTGAAATTTTTTTCTCCACATCAGAAATGCTATGTATGAAATATGAAATGTTTAGAAAATGTTAAGTATCAAGTAATTTCACCTGTGTAGACTGCTTGGTTAAAATGCCATGTTACCTGACCCGTTATACAAAACAAGGAAGTATTTATCCTGCTCAGATAATAACAGGGCAAGGCTGCCCTCCAGTATGTTTGGCTGGTGGAGATGCTGGGCCTGGGGACAAGTGCTAAAGTTGATTACAGTACTGCTTGTATGTATTGTAAGTATACATTTGTCTTTTTCTTGGCTCCAGCATTTCAGAAGTAACAAGTTTGTATCAAGTCTCTTAACAGCTAAAATACCTCAGGAATAATAGGACATAGGTACCTTCCTTCTAGTAATTATTAGGAATACATATTAATAAACTCATTTTCTCCAATAAATCTTCTACACATCTATTTCCATTTGGGTTCTGCTACCCAGAATACCAAACTGATATAAATATCCTTACCAGATCATCCTAAACATTGGAAATGATAGCATAGTTCTTGGCTTTGGGGAGCTGGATAATAAAAGTTTGTCCTCCTTCAGCTGTGATATGTCATAGGGTCAGGAGCTGGGTGACACATTCTTTTAAAGTCATACAGGGCTTAAATTAAATATTCCACTGTGTAAGTGGACTCTTTGGGGTCAATATGATGATAAACTTCTTAACACAGAAGGATCCAAGCTATGGGAATTATCTGCAGGATAGCTAACCAGGTGTGTGGGGGAGGGAGGGTAAGTGAAATTGAGAGGAGAAAAATGGCCATATATATTTAGATCTAATTTAATTAGCTATCAGAGATCAAGAAATCCCTTAAGCTTTCTGTTTTCATTTGCTTCAATTATCAAATGTGAATTATGTAGTCTATTTTATTAGGTAACTGTGAAGATTAAAGATCATCTCTGTAAAGCAACTACAACATCGTCTGTAAGTATCTAATGAGAGGATGAATTATTACTCCTCTTGCCTGAACAACTTTTCATTCATGAAGCATTCAACACATGTTTATTATATGGGCCCACAATAACCAAAAAGTAAAGTACAACAGTGCATGGAAGAGGCCCTGGTTCTCACAGAATCCAACTGGTCAGGCATGGCATGGTGCAGAGAATGCCTGGTAATGACAACAGAAACAAACTCTTAGTACATCTTGTAGGCATTGTTCTAAATTCTTCCACGTATATTCACTCCTTGAATCCTTACACCAGCCCCACGAAGGCAGGAATTTGCCCAAGATAGCATAATTAGTGTGTATTGAAACCTAACTCTATAGCCTCAGAATCTGTGCTTTTATTAGATAGGTTGTATTGCCTCTCTGAAATGTTTGGATTTTATGCTTCCAAAGAGCATCAATGATCCTTACACAAATATCTATTTAAAAAATGGTGAATCAACTTGAGTAAAACAAAAAACAAAAAAAACGAAACAATTATTTCCTTCAGCAAAACAGAAGCATGGAAACAGTAAGTCAACTAAACAAGTGGATTCTGGCTAGCCACTAGTAACCCTATGCCCTGTGTCACCTCCCCTGGCCCCTACCCAGCAGCACTAGGAGAAAAGTTGTTTGAGAACAGTTTTTCATTACTCACTCTAACCCATTCACTGATATAACCACAG
Organism: Dipodomys ordii; assembly: GCF_000151885.1. Taxonomy (NCBI): domain Eukaryota; kingdom Metazoa; phylum Chordata; class Mammalia; order Rodentia; family Heteromyidae; genus Dipodomys; species Dipodomys ordii. The sequence goes on from NW_012267221.1 coordinate 4,952,509, forward strand.
GGCTTCTCTAGTAATCTTCTGTGTTGCCAGACCCTTCTGGCAGAAAAGTTAAAGGGAAGCCAATCTGGCATATTTTATTTTGTTCTTTTCTTAAAACTGTTCATATAGCCGGGCGCTGGTGGCTCACACCTGTAATCCTAGCTACTCAGGAGGCTGAGATCTGAGAATCGCGGTTCAAAGCCAGCCCGGGCAGGAGAGACTGTGAGACTCGTATCTCCAATAAACCACCAGAAAACCCGGAAGTGGCGCTGTGGCTCAAGTGGTAGAGCGCTAGCCTTGAGCTGAAGAGCTGAGGGACAGTGCCCAGGCCCAGAGTTCAGGCCCCACGACTGGACCAAAAAAAAAAAAAAAAAGATGGGAGGAGGCTGAGTACCTCATTTCCTTTCATGCCAGCTGTGACTCAGGTATGACAGGTATCATGAACCTCATAGAGAAGCTTAGGTGAAGCAGTTTCACACAGTTAGCAACAGACTAGGCAAACCCATGGAGGATTCCTCTTAGCAGATGACTAATTAGCTAATTGATGACAGAGAGAGACAGAGACAGAGGGAGGGACAGAAGGAGGGGAAAAGAGAGGAAGAAAGGAAGAGAAAGAGAAGGAAGGAGGAAGAGGGAGAAGGAGGAGAGGAGGAGAGGAGGAGAGGGGGAGAGAGGAAGGGGGAGAGAGGAAGGGAGATGAAGGAAGCGAGAGAGACAGAGCAGGCTCTGGCTGCTGCAGGATTCTGCTCCTTTCCCATCCCTGGATAGCATTCTCTACAGTTATCCACACTTTACTGTGCAGAACAAGGAGCAAATTAGAAAGGACATTCATAAACATATGCATCCCAGCCAGAAAGCACAGCTTGGAGAAGAGTCATATTTGAGCATCTTACCTAAGCTGGATCTGGTGTTCGAACGTTCAATTATTGCTCTCTTGCTGGGATTATTTAGGACAGACCTCTTAGCAAGAGAAATGTCAGCTGTCACTCTTGTTATTGATATCCTATGAATATAAACACAGAACAGAACAAGCTAGTTAAAATGTTACTGGGCTCTCCAAATGATTTATAACCATAGTACTTAATAAACCACTTATTATACTGTGAGACCACAGTATAATAAGCATTGGCCACAAGTATTTTAAACAAGCTTTGGCTAGTATTAAAATTCCAGTGGAGCAAATGAAGGAAGGGTTTTGGCTATTTAACTGAAAACCTATTCCAATAAAAATGTTCTTCCTGCTTTACGGCTTGTCTAGCAAAATTCCCTTCATAATATCTACCACACTGGAAGGGAATCAAAACATGAATAAACCATGCTCTTTCTAGGAAGCAGCAATACAGTTTCCTCATAATTCACAGCTGATTTGCTCTTGAAAAAGACCTTCAGGAACTACAAAGGCTCTGTCCCAGCATTTCAATGCTGCTGACTAATGGGGTAACTCTCTTTATTTTGATCATCAAAGACAATCAACCAATTAGTGGCTAAGTTTCATTCCTTATGCTTAAATGTTAATTCATGATAGATGGAGTAGTTATCCTCAGTTCCAAAAGGAGACTTCATTTTGGATCTGGGAAGACAAAAGAGTATGCAAAATATGGTCCTCTTTCTGCAGCTACATAATTCTTCAGCATACTTGTATATAATTTTCCATATGGCCACATATGGTGAGCAATCCTAAAACACTACAGGTGAGAGCAAATGAGAACCATGCCAGAATTTTAGTAAGCATAAAAGAAAAGAATAGGTAGTAAATAGAGAACTATTTGATATGACTTATGCAATAAGACCACCTGGAATTTACAGTTTTAAAACCATTTTAAATTGGGATTGCTACCATTTATCTCCCCGTTGAATTCAAAGCTCGCTTTTCTTTCTGGACCAGTTACCGCTATCACAATCCCTTTCCCAGTTCTCATCTTCACAGCATGGCAGAATTTTCCAAATGGGGACAAGGAAAGTAGCACTGCTTCTTGTTAATATGAGAATACCCTTCTTTTCATATCCAAACTCCTTGGGGGGGGGTTAGAGCAGCGAGGAGGGGAGATTAACCTCAAATCTCCATATATAAGCCAAATCCTCAACTGCAAATAAACCATCTTGGCCTTGCTCTGTGGATTTAAATCACAATGAAGTTGGATGAGTGCTATTTTGGGGTCTCTTTTCTCAGCTAATTCAGTTTAGAACCATGGATCTCATAGGGAGCTAGTTTTCTTGCTAAATAGGGTTTGTGTTCTTTTTATTGTGTTTCTGGATTTATTGTTCGTTTTAAGAGTAAGCTACCAGATAAAAAACATCCTGAATATGCAGAACAACCCAAATATGAGATTATAGACATGTTGCTTGGCTTATAGACAAAATCCAACATGTTTTTTTTTAAGTTTCAAATGGAGTCCCACTACATAGTCCAGAATGGCCTTGAACTTGAGATCCTCTAGCCTCAGCTTCCAAGTGTAACGATTACAAGTATATACTACCATTTCCAGATATCAACTGTTTAGAATAATAGTTTCTGCATCAAGGAAAGTCAAATTTTCTAGCTCTATATAAATCAATCAATGAATGTTGCTTCTAAAAATGTGAAAGGGTTGTGGGTTTTCTTATTTCTGAGTTACAAAAGCACTTTTACAAAGCCATTTTCAAACACAACTAAAGTTTTTAAAAATAAAGCAAAAATGCTTCATATATTAAAAGTAGAGAAAAGAGAGGGCATGTAATCTTAGCTACTCAGGAGGCTGAGATCTGAGGAGGACAGTTCAAAGCCATCCTGAGCAGGAAAGTCTGTGATACTCTTATCTTCAATTAACCAATAAAAAGATGGAAGTAGAGCTGTGGCTCAAGTGGTAGAGCACTAGCCTTGAGCACAACAGTTCAAAGACACTACCCACGCCCTGAGTTCAAGGACTGGCACAAAAAAAAAAAAGGAGAAAGGATATAGAACATAAATGCCTCTCTTTCTTATTTTATTTGCTAATATACATGTATGAAGCAGAGCTTTGCCCTAGAAACCTTTCTCTAGGAGAAAATGGAAGTTTCTCTTGCAAAGATGCTTACTATCATTAAAATCAGTTACCAACCCCCAAACTCTTCTTTTATAAGGAGGCTCCTGCCAAGACAATTACATTATCAAATGTTTTTGTAAAAATACATTTTTAACTTCTTTTTTTGGCTATACTTATCTCCTCTGGTAGACACCATACATCTCTCAAAAGTTTGACATGAATCTTTAAAAAGTTCTCTCAGAAAACTATCTGTGGCAGAGTGTTAATAGTTAATGGCCAGAAGTTGAACAACTAAAAGGAATCTAGTTCTCCAACAGACTTGGTGTAGTGGTGAATATCATTGAAAGCTAGCAAAAAAAAAATTCCTGATTGCAGTAAATCTGAAATCCAACTGCTGCTTATGTCTACTTTGGAATCTCTCTTTTTTTTTTTTTTAAATCAGTACTGAGGTTTGAACTCAGGGCTGAGAGCTTACAAGGGAGAGGCTAAGCCATACTTCAAGACCTGTTTGGGGCTGGTTATTTTTAATATATAGTCTCACTTCCCGCCTGGGATCACACCTAGAACATGATCCACCTATTGCAAGCTTCCCAGCATTTCTGGAATGACAGGAATGTGTCATCACATCCAACTCCTCTCTATTATTTTGGAGTCTCATGGAGTTTCTGCCTTGATCTGAAGTCCTCCCATTCTTACCCTTACAATAACTAGGATTAGAGAATGAGCCACCCTCACCCAGCTGGAATTCATCTTAATTGCTGTCATCCATGGCTGTGATAAGTTTTCTGTGCTTTTTTCAATGAAAAGATACTACTTTGGGTCATGACACATGCATTCAAAAATAGTTACTTCCATGTTGGTAATACAACAGAAAATGCTCTTCTACTCCTTGTTTGCTACATTTAATAAGAAGCCCATTCACTTTAATATTTTAAAAAATTCCAAGCATTAATAGGGAAGTGTTTTTAAAAACGTAACAGTAAACTGTCACTAGGATAGGGATGAAAGGCACAGGAGGATTGTGGATTTCCCTGGCTCTTAGCATGATCAGGGACATCTCACACCACCTTTTGGGCCTCCATGTCCTAATCAATAAAATGATGAGAGTAGATGTGTCATAACTATCTCATGAGTTAACACTAGGAACAAACATATAAAGAGCTTTCTTAAATAACTAATTATTCTTGTCTACATTGAAAGATACATCAACTTGAAGGAGTTTTTCTTTTATCCTAGCCTTAAAAGTGAGCAGCTTACTATAAACTATAGATGAGTAAATTATATCAGTTATGATATAATTAAAATCTACTAATTTAAACATTCAAGTTTGACATAAAAGTCTATGACTAAGGCGGCATTTGAATAGACAATATAGTAAAGGGAGATGATAGGATTACAAAACATTTGCAATTGCAAATGGCTTTGCTTGGCCTGGCTTCTTTGTGACACCATCAATGGATCCCATTTCCTGTAATAATAAACAGTGTACTCTCTCAGAGTATCTCCCCAACTTGCATCCTTAGCTTCTCTTTCAATTTTTTTCTCAACATCCCTCCTTTCTTTATTGTTTTTGTCATGTTCCCCAACTGCTGTCTTTAAGTTTAGAATCTTATTTCTTTAGGCTTCATGGTATTCATTAAAGATTTTAAGTCATGATCACATGAGTTACAAAGTGTCTGATAAATGCCAGAGAACTGATCTGATCTAGCTGTCAAAATGTCTAAAGTAATGACTTATGGGGGATTTGAAGTGATTGACATTGGTCGCCAAACACTAATTGCTTTGAGTGCTTGCTGGTCAAGCTAAGAATATTAGCTGAACAAGCTGGATCCTCCCATCTGGGTGGTATGCTATGAAGAGAGTTGTTCCTCTCCATAGGACACTCACTGTCCTCAACCGGGCTGACTGCCAGTATAACACACTGCTGGGCCCACTTCAGCTACAGTCCGCAGGCTGTCACCCTCACTAAGGTGGATATTCATGCATAGAGCACCCTGAAGGAGCTACTTCACAGGTAGGCTCCACAATAGGTGTTACAGCAATAAAACTGAATAATTAAATAGATTTAGATGGACTCAAACATTTTGAAGGTGTCATAGAAGGTTACTTACATTTATGATTTGGGAAAAGCCAAACATTTGAACTTTCCTTCACTGAATTAATTCCTAAACAAGATCTGAAAATTTGTGTCAAATTAGAAAGCCTGCTGGTTAATGGATTTCTTCTTTGTTCTCCCTGAAAAAAATAGTAAGACTTCCAACTATTTTGTCTAACTGACTGCATCTGCAGCCAATGAAGAACTGAATAGGTTCTTCCATTACACATAGTGTTTATGCTCTATTACTGAATGAAAGCCTTCTGTGTAATTGTTCTCTTTGATGGTTTCAATTAAAGAATGTGTGTTGTTTTCTCTCCTTTCATTAATTGGCGCAACACAAGGCAGCAGACTGTCTTATCTCAAAACATAAGGCCAACTGCCCATGCAGTAGACACAAGTCAGTAGTAAGCTTCAAGACAATCTCTTCATCTTTCTCCAGATCTCCACATACACATTCACCAACAAATTCATTGTTTACTCTGCTGCCTGCCCTCTCATTATTTAAAAGCATTCTCCTACCCTTACACTTAATATCTATTTGTCTCCAGTTCTGCTTGTGTTTCAGATCTCTTCAGGTCTGTCTCGATCTCCAGCTTACTATATTTGCTGCCCTCTAGTTTCCCTGGCAGTTCATGTTATTAGACACCATGACTATTGACATAAAATTTTAATTCTCTTTCTAGTAAAACTAACTTCAAAAACATGTGTACAGTGACTGGTCCAGGTGATCCTACTTAATTCAAAAGAACTTTTGGCTACTACAGTGAAATGAGTTGCCTCTTTCTGTATCTCACAATTGAAGAAATGTTCATTCTTGATGCCAGTAATTAAGTCACTCACTTTCCCTTTGTTAAATTACCTGAACTCCTTTCTTCTTTTCCATCAGTCCTATCTTCCAAACTTAAAAAAAAAAAAACCAGTTTATAGGTCTGCTATGTATAGTCCAAAACAATCTAACACACATGTTGGCTCTGATGTTCAAATCAATGGCTGACCTGAGGCCACAGCATGAAGCATCTTTCAGAACAGCCTTTGATAAAGACATGTCAGGTTTAAACCAATGACTGACTACAATTGAAGGGATTGCACATATGAAACCCTAAACAGAAGACTGGGCCTGTGTATGTTAGCTGCTTTTAATCTTTAGAAAGATAAATGAGGGTCTGGGTTATATCCCAGATCAGAAAGAGCAGAACAAGATCACTGTTATTAAAGTCAGGGTTTGGTTGTTCCTTGTAATGAACCTATAGGAAGTGAATTCTCAGTAGCCACAAGTTTTCAAACAAAATTATCTGATTGTGGTTGATAGTAATGGGAAATTAGGATTAAAGAATTTTATGTTTCCTTTATGATATTTTTCTAGCATCCAGCATTTAAAAAAAAACAAAAACCAAAAACGAACTAGTTCTCCACTAGTCTTCTTTCATTAAAAAAAAAAAGCAGAGAATAGAGAGCCAAGTCCTTCTTGTAAGTCCCTTTGTGCCTACTAGATGACTACTGACGATGGTTATTAGTTCAATATAATATATTTCTCTTCCTCCTAGTTATTTAGCTAAATTATACTTTCCAAATACATGGAAAGATGTGCACTATTTCCAGGCCTTGCTTGCACCTTTGCTCAATTGGTTGAGTGGAAAGATCACCCCAGGCCAACAGCTCCAAATGGTAGGAGCAGCAAACTTCAATCCAGTTTTCCCTCCCTCTACTTTATCATCCTTCCCAAAGAGGTACACTTGTCTCAGATTGCTAAGTGAGCAATAATAGGCCTCCATTGTACATTTGGAGTCTGCTAACTAAAGCAACCATGGCCTATACAAGAACACTTAGAAATTCATTCTATGCCATAGAGTTTTTGGTTGAACCAAAAATTCTATTATGAAAATTAAATTGTCAGCTTATTCTTTTTGTATATAGTTCTTAAAACTAATGAATATATTTCATTTTCCTCAAATTAAACTAATAAATATTTTGTCACAATCACTCAGAATTATTTTCCTTTATATATAATTTGTACTTAAAGCATTATTGGGTTTCTTTTAAAATACTGTATGTATCAAAATCAATTGGAAACTATTATATTAAGTGAAGTAAGCCAGGCCCAAAGAAACATAGATCTCATGGTTTCCCTTATTTGCAATAACTAGTATATGTCTGAGACAAGCAGAAAAGGTCAGATAAGATGATGTTAGGTGAAATGAACCCCAAGATAAGGACACAAGTGGTTTTTTTCTTTCTTGCTATTGTTTCTAACGTATTTATAAGGTAATTTTTTTTGTTGCTTTGTATGTCCCTCCCCCATGGTATAACCTCTGTTTTTGATGTTGTAGTTGATGTTGGTATAATTTGAGGAGGGGAAGGGAGAAAACAAATTGTTTAAATATGGATACAGGTGGACCCATTGCAACAACAAGATGTACAAGACGCTATGTTGAAAAACGAACTTTACAACTTTGGTGGGGGAAGGGGGAATGTAGTCATGGAGATGGGAGGGCAGGGATGGTAGGGGAAAAAAAAGGAGGAGGCAACAATGCTTGATAAATGTACTCATTACCTTGCTCATGTAATTGTAACCCCGCTGTACGGTATTTTCACAATAAAAAACTTATTTAAAAAAAGAAAATATTTAAAGGTTTTGTTCTTAATCTAACCGAAGCAAATACAATGGAAACATTTACTAGCATTTCTTAATGTACACCATTTAAGTTTCCTTTACTTCCGAGAATATTAGGTGTTTTTTTCTGTGGTGTTTATTATATGAAGAGCTGTGGAAGAACTAGAACTCAGTATTGTGGCAACATTGCCTTTTAAAAAAATCATTTCTCTGTAAAGCACAGAAACAGTTCCCACAAAATTTATATGCTAATATTACGTGATGGCTGGGTCACAATGATGATGAATCATAGCAAAACAGACCCATAAAATAGGTGATTTTTAAAAAACCAGAATAAAACCTTCAAATATGTACTACTTTCTGAAAAACAGTCACTTGAAAAGCTTAGAATATATTTTAAAAAATCCTGATCTATTCTTTTAAGTCAATTTTGTACTTGACACGTATACTGAGGTATTCACACACATATGCATGCTTGCACACCCATGCACGATTCAAAAATATTACCCAGCAAGGCCCTTGAGCCATCATATTGATCAGAACTACACATTTTAATTAGTCTTTTTGAAAATCAATTTGGTATGAATCCACTAATAAATGAGAAAACAGAGACAAATACATACATTTCAATCAAACACATATTGTTTTCCTTTTCAAGGCCCCTTTTCCCTTGGGGATTCATCACATTTTTTCAGAGCTCTTTCATGTATACTTCCTTCCCAAGCACACTGAGTCAACTTTTAAATAAAGAACTTCTGAAATCACCAGAAACATAGATGTACAAATCAATGTATCATACTTGTTCAGTTAAAAGAAAATAATACAAAAAAATCTATGTCTCACCTCCCATCAAACCTGTGTTTCAGGAAATCAAAGAGGGCTTTCTGCATCATATCTGTTACCTTCGCAGAAGTGAGAAAAAAAGAATGAGGCACATACACAGGGAGGAAGAGAGAAGAGAGAGAAAGGGGAAAAGAAGAGGGAGAGAAAGAGAGAGAGTCAAAAGTATGTAAGTTAGAAGAGAAGGGCACTATGTGTTAGCAGAGACCTCATCAAAACCAGTGGTCTCCTAGGGGGTAGTCTCCATGCAAGGCATTTTTCATGTGTAACCAAGTATAGTTGTTCATTTCTCCCTCTTGGCTCTTCTTCAGGGTACTAAGGAATGAACTGACAATGTTCATAAGACCCAACGCAAACACATTTCCCTCTTCCTTTATTAGGGGGCAGATCTGCCACCAGGGGACAATAGGCTGGCTTTGCTAACAGCTGCTGGCAATCCTTGGCATGCCTGGCTTGTGCTTACCTCTAGTAAAGAACAGTGAGAGACCAATGCCAGTTTGGGGCTTGGCCTTCCTGCTAGTCTGTACATGTTAGTTGAAATTCCTCCCATCCAGGGCCAAATTCTGGTAGATTATTTGCCTGCTCTAGCATCTGACATTTCTAACTGAAAGGAAGCCAGAGATACAGGATTCTTAGACCTCCCTCAAACGACTCATTAATTCATTCAACAAGCATGTAGTGAGAGTCCTAGTGTGTTCTAGAACAGAGGGAATAGAGGCCTAGAGGTTGCCTATTGTCAGATTTAAATGACAATTCTTATCTATTTTTATCCAGGCCAATACAAAACAGCGGAAATGTGAAAGCCATGAGTCAAAATCTCTATTCTTTCTTGTTGCATAGCATCATTTAATTTATATCCATAGTTCACTCATGTTTTAAGTGTATTTTTGTATATGTACTTTCAAACAAGCCAAAAACGATTTGGTGGACCAAGTCACTATTTTAAGCACCTGTGAAATTGGTTGGTTCTTTGAGAGTTTCAGCATAAAAGATGAGATATATGCCTGAGAAGAAAAAGAGAGGGCTAAGGACCACAGGAACCCCACCTTGTACCCCCCACTTTCACATACTGAAAGCTGGTGTTCCTGAGTTCCTATCTACAAACAGACCCTAAGGAGCAGGAGCCCAAAGGACGACCTCCCGGATTCTCAGTCAATAACTAAAGAGAAACAGATGATGTTTGTACCTCATAACCTTTCAGTGACGGCCCCACTAGCACCACCGGACGCATCGATGGCACAACATCGTAAGGAGGAATGTGTTCCGTCTGAAAAAGATGATTTGACATGCATGACAAGGTGAGGTGGAGCACACCTCCTTGGCAGCCACAATAATTCTCCATAATTCTCAGGTTGAATGAAAAATGATTACCAAAGGTCCCCACCACGAGGCTCATCCCGTACTTTATAGCCACTGGGTGGTCACTGAAATGGAGTGTTGCAGGCATGTATGCAAAGGAACCTTAACAGTAAATTTAAAAAGGAAACACAACTTACCACTTTTTGCTTCTGTTTTGCTAAAAGACAACAATGAGAGCCATATCAAAATATGTAATCGCTGTAAATGATAACATATGAGTTTACAAGATGGAAGAAGGAACCCGTTTGTCCTTACAATTATCTTCCTAACTTCCCTGTCACCCACTGCTGTTGTTTCATCTGGACTTGTACTTTTGAAGTCAAAGGAAATGTAACTTCCTCCTTGTACAAATGACTTTGCTTCTTGACTTTGTGTTAAGCAGGGTGGCTCACAGGTGCTCACAACAGCACTGGAAGTTTTAGCTATTAACCCTGGGGTATTCCCAGGCTGAGCACAGCACACAGTGTGGCACAGGGCAAGGTGGACAATCAAGTTTCATAGAAAAGTAACCGAATAACAATTTTTTATGAACAGAATTTGTCTACTAACAGAATAGCAAAAATAACTATTGCAAAAAAAAAGACTATTGCCTCAATTACTAGTTGTTTTTTTATTTGTATTTGTAACTTTGGTGACTCGGGAGAGAACTTTGTAGGTCTCATTTTCTAGAATGAAATGAAAATTATATACATCTGTATTTTTTCTACTAAGTTGCTTTAAACTTCAAATCAGCTGATTGCCTGTTCTTCCCATTTATTTTCTTTTGTTCCCTATTTGTAATAATAAAAAGCCACAATGTCCAGCAAATGGAAATGAGGCAAAACACACCCAATATCTGATGAAAGTGACTTTGTTGCCATCCAAGCATTTCTTATGTGGGGGAAACCTAGATGTATAGTTTAGCCCAGAGCCTTGAGACCAGAAAGGGTTCTCAGGAACAAGGACCAGATCTTTTTCACTGTTCCAGAACCAACCCAGTTTTGACATCCAGAACAGAGCTTGGAACCTGCTAGTCCAAGTTAATAATATATTAGTAATGCTAGATACTCTAATACTGTCTCATTTCTAGGCCAGAATGAAATTCATCTTTAGAACTTGGAGCATGTGATCTGTCCAAAGACAGAACCAAATCCTTGAGTCACAGCATCCCTTTGTTGCCATTGATCCCTGGGTTCAGATGTCTGTTGTCTAAACAGACATTCAAGATCTTTGGGCCTTACCTCTTTATCTCTTCTAACCCTCCTAATGTCCATAACCCCAGCTGTCCCAATACCTGCTCATGTGGAGAATAAACATTGTCTTGAGCATCTACAACTTTAAAAACAATTCGATTGGCTCTCACTATCCTAAAGTCTCTTGTGTTCTTGGATAGAATAATTGACTTGTTGGAAATTGGTTTACACAATGGATATTATTGGCTGTAAGGGTAAATTAAGATTTTCAAAATTATCATGACCCAATTTTCTTATTCATTAGTGCTCTTTAAGTCAAGTCGAATTGCCATAAAAATGAACAATGAAATATTGAAAGAAGCTTTCAATCAAGCTTTTGTTTCCAAATTAATAAAAATACTTGCAAGGATGTTACAGTATTAAGAAGGAATATTTTCCATTAAAAGAAGTTGAATTAAAGCTCTCACCTGTTGATGTAGGAGTTGCTCGAAATGTCCCTGATACCATTTCTCCAAGACTTGAAGAAGAATTTCCACTCGATTTCCTAGGATATACAAAGGAACTTAAAACTTACTTCCCAGATTCTTTGGAATTATAAATTGAGAATCCAAAGCTTTCTTTGGCCTTCACGTACTAAATAATTCAAAATGTATCAAATCTTATCAGAGAGAAGAACTTGAAGAATCTGTTTGAATGTTTTCTTTGACCTCATTTCTTAGAGCAAGTGGAGACCTAACAGAGACCAAGGAATGCTTTGCAAAAACATTGCTTCCAGTTATTCAGTGCAGGAATCAGTCAAAAGAATTCTTGTTAGGAATGTCCTTGTAGACTGCCTGCTTACCTAACAACACTAATGTACCAGGCTCAAGTCAAACAGCTCAAAACATGCAAGAAGATCTACTGGAACCATTCTAATTAAAAACGTGTATGGGTCAGAGTTAAGAATAATGGGCAATTAGGCTGGATGCCAGTGGCTCACACCTGTAATTCTAGATACTTAGGAGGTTGAGATGTGAGGATCATGGTTCAAAGCCAGCTTGGGGCCAACTTGGGCAAGAAAGTCCATGAGACTCTTATCTCCAATTAACCACTAAAAAAGCCAGAAGTGGCAATAAGGAGTTAATCACAGATAATATTGTTTGTGACCTGAAATGAAAGTTTATTAACATTGATCTCCTCATGTGTGCCTTGCAAGGCTCCCTGAGCCCTACGGAAGCCCTAGGGAACTTACCTTCCTATATCTCACCTGTCTCTCCCATTAAGTGCTAAAGAAAATGATACAGACCCATCCTGGCACTGCCACTTATTATCTATGGGGCCTTGGCACATTCCCATGTCTCTCTAGGTATAACACAGAAGCTACCTGTAGCTCACAGGGGTGCCATAATGATATAGGAAGATCCTGTCAGAGAGCATTGGGCTTTACTATGGTTTCTGCCCCCAAAGTTAGCTTCAGTTAAATTTAAATATATATATATATATATATATATATATATATACACACATATATACATACATACACACAAGAGTATTATGGAATATTAGTAGTAACAATAAAAATTTGAAACAATGACCATAATTCATTATCTCATTTGTAGTATTTAACAAATAGTGGTTCCATGTTCTTGCTCTAGAAGCTAGGACAACAGAAGAAGCAAAATCCTTTCCCTTAGTGAGTGACAGTCTAGAGAGAGGTATCAGTGCTAAACAAGAGAAATATATTTCTTTTTTTTAATGTTTTTATTGTGAAAATACTGTACAGAGGGGTTACAATTACATGGGCAAGATAATGAGTACATTTCTTATCAAGCATTGTAGCCTCCACCTTTGTTCCCCCTCCCATCCCTTCCCACCCTCCCCCCACCCCCCCAATCCTCTCTGCTCCCCCCCCACCCCCACACCCCCGCACCAAAGTTGTAAAAGTTCATTTTTGACATACGACTTGTACATCTCATTGTTGCAATGGGTCCACCTGTATCCCTATTTAAACGATTTGTTTTTCCCCTTCCCCTCCACAAATTATACCAAAAAAGAAAAAATCTTATAAATGTGTTAGGAACAATTGCAAGAAAGAAAAAAAAATTTGAGTACATATCTTAGGGTTCATTTCCCTAACATCACCTTATCTGACCATTTCTGCTTGACTCAGACATATACTAGCTATTGCAAATAAGGGAAACCATGGGACCTATGTTTCTTGGGCCCGGCCTAACTCAACTAAAATAATTTTTTCCAAGTCTTTCCATTTCCTAACAAATGGGGCAATGTCATTCTTTCTGATGGAGGCATAGAATTCCATTGTGTATATATACCACATTTTCTTGATCCATTCATCTACCGAGGGGCATCTGGGTTGCAAAACAACATTGAGATACCACCTCACTCCAGTTAGAATGGCTATAATCAAGAACTCTAATAACAACAAATGCTGGAGGGGATGTGGACAGAAGGGAACCTTACTGCATTGTTGGTGGGAGTGTAAACTTGTTCAACCACTTTGGAAAGTACTATGGAGGTTCCTCAAAAGACTCCACATAGAGAAATATATTTCTGAGGGCAATAAATACAACAGAGAAATCTACATCTGAGAAGGGACAGAATATAAAGGGAATGGAGTGGGAATACTTATAAATTCACAGGGAGCCAGAAAAGGATCATGGGAAAGGTGATAATTAACAAAAATCGGAATCCAATGAAGAAGTGAGCCAGAGAAAATATGAAGAGAAGGGTTCTAGTAGGAGGAATGCAAAAGTTCTGAGGTAGAATCATGGGTTCCCAGTGTATTTAAGGAAGAGCAGGGAAGACAAAAATCTAGAACAGAGGGAGCAAGAAGATTAATAATTCATAATAGTTTAGACGTGCTATATACTAAAGCAAACTAATAATTAAAAGTGGGGCTAACTATACTTCTATGATTTCCTGCTACTCTTGAAAACCTTCCTATTTGGACAAAAGCAAAAGGAACTCTAAGGAATACATGTTTTTGAAATAGAAAAAGATCTAACAGAAAGGAGGTTAAATGTCAAGAGAAAGACCTGATTTCTGTCAGGAATAATGCTACACACTTGTAATCACAGCACTGGGGCAGCTGAGGTAAAAGAAACAGTTCAAGACCAGCCTAGCAAGGTGGCTTACTTGTTTATTTTTTTTTTTTAATTGAAAAGTGCTGGGCACCGGTGGCTCATGCCTATAATCCTAGCTACTCAGGAGGCTGAGATTTCAGGATCATGGTTCAAAGCCAGCCTGGACAGAGACTCCAATTAACCACCAGAAAACTGGAAGTGGTGCTGTGGCTCAAAGTGGTAGAGTGCTAGCTTTGAGCAAAAAGAGCTCAGGAACAGCACCCAGGCTCTGAGTTCAAGCCCGATGGCTGACAAAAAGAAAAGGGAAAAAGAAAAAAGAAAAAAAGAACTACATGCATATATTTAAAGATTTTCAAAAAGGATAGCACATATCAAACCACTGCTTCAGATGAGGCTGCAACATAGTATCTGTACATTAAGTATGACTTGAATTTCTTCCCAATATCTTCTCTAGGGCTGCAGCTGTATTCCTACGACCTTTCACTACCACCATGCTGAGGTCTTTGTGATTGTTTCATTAGCTCTCTAGAGGCTGACCCATCAGTGTGACAAGGTCTTTACCCCAGGACCAGGATCAATGGATGGCATAAGAAGCCTGAGAGGAGAAAGTTCTAGTATATAATCAAGAGCCTTTGAAGTAAAGAAAGAAAAGCAACCATGCTGGGCCATATGTCCCCACTTGCAGTTCTGAGACACCAGAGGGAAGTTGGATTTTGAGGAAGGTTTGCTAAACCCACAGGAAACTCCCCCTGTAATAGTCATATGGATTTGGGGTAGTGGAGTTTAGTACGCCAAGAGTATAGTAAAATTCAATCTCTGTGGCAATCTCAGAGACAGCGCAGATACAGAAAGCTATCTTTTGCTTTAAAAGCAGACATTTTAACCTAATAAGCAAATTGTAAAAGAAAAATATGTATATATCATCCCATTTTCCTCCAAAAAGAAAGAGTATAAAGGAAGGAAGAAAAAGAAGGAAGGAGGAAGGGATAGTAAGAAGGGTAAAGGAAAGAGGAAGGAGGAAAGGGAGGGAGGCAGGCAGGCTAGTCACGTAGAAAGGATGGCCTCACCCTCCGTGGAAACGTCCTCTCTTTTGCTCTTGCTGAATCCGTATGTTCTCCAGTCTCAGTGGACTTGGGATGAAGCCGATCTCACAACCCTCTTTCACCAGCCTTCCTATCCACCAATCATTGTTATATTTCTAGAATGCAGAAAGAAAACTGCTATCATTAGTAATTCACAGCTGGGCATTAGTGGCTCACACCTATAATCCTGCCACTCAGGAGGTTGAGATTTGAGAATCACAACTGGAAGCCAGCCTGAGCAGGAAAGTCCTAGAGACTCTTTCCACCACAAAAGTTGAAAGTGGAGCTGTGGCTCAAGTGGCAGTGCACTAGCCTTGAGCAGAAAAGCTCAGAGACAGCACCCAGGCCCTAAATTCAAACCCTAGGATCAGTGTATGTGCGCACATGCACACATGTGTACACATACACACACACACACACACATACTAATTCACAGATCTTCACATTCTAATAATTAATTTCAAGGCTCCAGAAGAATGGAACACTGTTTACATAATGTGCCATATCTTTTTGAATGAATTATATTACTTTTATTGTAATAATATACATATTGTATATGTAAAGAAAATATATGGATACATATATACGTACTATATGTATAGTATCATATATATCATATTGAATGTGTTATGTATAAATACCACTTTTATTATAGTATAAAAGTTTATTCTTTTAGGCTCATAGACTCAAGTGGGGTTGTACAGACTCTTTTCCTATTGTGGCCCACATAGATTTTACATATGATCTCTATGGCAGCTACTCGAACCTGTTGTCCTAATGAGAGAGTGAGTAACCTCAGACAAGGACAAATAAGAAAGCATAGTTGGGTTTCAATAAAAACTTATCTTTACAATAAGACAGTAGGCCAGCTCCTATTAAAGTTGAGTCTTAGACATCAGATCTTTCTGGTCCTTATTAAGAAAGCCTTAGATATTCTTAACAAATAGATTTTTATCAATGTAAATGAATTCTGAAAGACAAGATAGAAATATCTGAGATAAAATACATTCCATAATCTGTTACTAAAAAAAAAAACAACTTTCAGGTAAAAATTCTATGACATTATCAGTAGTCTACTCTTTTGTAAATATAGGTTTACTACATTAAAGCCCATCTTACCACTTGGAGAAAAATAAGCTCAGTCTTACAACGTTTAGGCATATGTTTGTATGTAAAATTATAGAAATAATATCCAAATGCTCTGATCTCATCAAGAGCTCCAAGATTTCCATTTACAGTTCCATGACAAATAAACATGAGATGCACATCTACACACAGGTTTCAACTGACATGGGGAGAGACCGTCAGAAGAGCCTTATTCGATGGGTGAGCAAAGCTGCAATTGTACTTATTGATTTGCTGAATCCTAGAGAGGAAAGCAATTTAATCCAGGTCACCTGCCTTAAGGGAAGGTTCCTGCTATGACATTTCTAGAAAACAGGTATTAATCCTACTGTTTAAACCCCTCAAGAGATGATTACAAAAGCTTTCTTTATTGTCATTATCAATGTTGGGCAGGACACCTCTCTCTGATTATTATTTATCTGTGAATTTTCAAAATGTAACAAATATATGTAGGACTTGTAGCTTAACTCAAAGGAAAATAGAATTTCATCTGATTCTGGTACCTTGTGATGGAAGAATAGAGGGTTTCATAGAATCATTGCGGCCTGAAATTCTGAGTAACTTTCAGTAATTCTGAGTTACAGCCTCATACCCAAAAGAAAATGATATAGGAAAATTTGGTCTTTATTATGTGTGCGCTCCTGCATGAGGCCTGGCTGGTATGAAGCAGGAGCCTGCACTGGAAGGACTAGGAAAAAGACCTCATAAAATCTTGCACAGTCTTACACCTTAGTTTTCCCCATGTTGCTGTCTCTCATTTCAGGATAACACGCCTGAAATAACAGGTCTGTTTATTTTTTAATTAAGAAAAAGCAAACAGACTCTTTTAGAATCTTCAGTCAGTGCCTAGGTCCAGAATTTAAATTTTCCTGTGGTGGGGACAAAACAGACCATGAGTCATCATTTCCTAGGGTTTAAGTTATTTCCTGAAATGAAATTAGCCCACTGGAATACTAATTTGTTAAACAGTACCCAAGTGACCTTCAAAGGGCTTCCTAAAATGGTTAATGCAACTTCCCAAAATGGTTTGTTGAACTTGGTTCTAGGAAAGGGTTAAAGTACAACCAGAGTATGACTCAATGTGAGTGAAAATTCTTTGAGCTACTTAGGAGGAAGTTGCCAAGTAAATTTAAGAGTTTAAATCAGTCATCATTTGGCTTATGGGTGTCTTTATTATGGAGCAAGTACTTAGAATAGTACACAAGAGATGGTCTTCTAGGTGACAGATGAGAGGCAAGGCTGAAATTTAGGATTAAAGGTTCATTTATAGTATTGATATCTGAGAGCTTGTGCCAGCTTTCTGGGAAGGTCACCTTAGAGTGTTGGTTCAATCTTTTCCATTTTGATTACAATATTCTCTTTCTAAGATTTTTTTAAAATCTGATCTTCCAACAGCTGAAAACAAGTGTCTCTGATCTACCTAAGATGACCTGCTCAATACCAGACATCAGGCTGCTGGATGGAAGAGAAAGTCTCTGATCAAAGAAGCATATAGATCCAAAAGCAACCAACAAGACAAGTTAAAATATCGATAGAGAAGCCTAAAAGGCTCCAAACTCAAAGTAATGACAAGAAGATAAAAATGTTAATGTTAGCAAAATTATGATTAATAGACTTTGCCAGAGAACCACACAGACATCCAGTTACATAGAACAAAGAAAGGTTTATTGCCAGAAGAGGGGGACTGGCAAGACTCCTTCTCACAAGGAATGAGCAGCACCAGCTATTATCTGGGGTGACTTATATAACCTAGGGGGTTTAGGAGGAGCTAGGAGGCAGAGACCCTGGTTTGGACACAAGCCAGGGGCTTCATCATGGCGGACTAGGATTTATGGCTGCTATCCAAATAGTAGATAAGGGTCCTGCAATTGTCCAGACCTGAAGGTCACTCTAAGGGGCTCTTGTTGCCTTATATGGTGGGAGCTTCCCCAGAGAAGTGGCATCCCAAGGTAAAGAGGGCTGGAAGTTGATTATTTACTGCCTTTTCTACATGGGCCTGGTTTTGCTAGGAAGGGAGCAATGTAAGCTATAGAGAAGGGAGGCTATGGAGAAGGGAGGAAGTGGACTAAGGGAAGGGAAGGGACTCATTTCGCTAACAGTTAATTATACTGGTTTGAACAGTATTATTGTATCTATGCATTGAAATATCACCCTACAAGCCACAACTGTGTACAACTATTATTAGACAAACAAAAAGAATTTTAAGAGTGTAAGGAGTTGACAATGTTAACTAGTCTGATTTGTTACGTGTTGTATACATTTATCAAATGATCATACTGTAACACATAAGTATTTCCTATTAAGAGTATAATTTATAAAAAAAGAATACTGATAGATTATTGGAACATTTGGGAGAGTATGCATACAACATGGAAGGACTTCTCTGACCCTTTTCGGGGGTGCTGGTATGGAAGCTTGAACTCAGAGCACTTAGGACCTCACAATCTTACTCTGTTCTGGTGCTGCCCACCCTGAAACACTTGAGCCATGACTCTAGTCAAGTTTTATTTTTGTGCTGGTCCTAGGGCTTGAACTCAGGGCATCCCCACCCCTCAAGGCTAGGGCTCTGCCACTGGAGCTACAGCTCTACTTCCAGCTCATCAGGTGGTTAACTGGAGATAAGCGTCTCACAGACTTTCCTGTCTTATCTCAAACCATGATCCTCAGATCTCATCCTCCTGAGTAGTTAAGATTATAGGCATAAGCCACTGGTGTCTGGCATTTTTGCTTACTTTTTAACGTATGTCTCCTTAGAAACAATGAGTATTAACAACTTATGAATATGGCTTGGTCATTTTTGGGAAATGGTAACAGAATGAACTACTCAGGTACTGGGGGCATATGTTCAGGTCAAAGGTCTTTGTCTTTTAGGCAGATCTGGATATCCTCAACTCACCTATTCCTTTGTCCATCTCTCTTTTCTCATCCACCTCTCCTCTCCCCCAGATGTTAATATCAACCTGTGGGCCAGATATGGTGCTGTACTCTTGTAATTCCAGTACTTAGGAGGAGAACATTGCTCTTTTCCTCAAGTCTCTAGATGATGGAGGTAAGCATGTTCATATCATATAAAAGTTCACATAGCCCCCTAGGATGCTCCAAAGGAAGTTCATCACTATACCGACCCTTTCAACAAATCTGCTTCCTTCTCTGCTCTTTCTGTTTGGATAGCTGACACTAAAGGTTGAAATTCCTTTCTGTCCTTCTAAGCACATTAGAAAAACTGTCTTCTGACCTCTCCCCTCACTTTTCCCACTATCCCCACCCATGTAAAATCTCCAATATTTTATACTTGCCCTTTACTCTCTTTCTCCAAGTTGCTTCTCTCTCCATCTCTGTCTGGCCTCAGTGCTGGGCACTGGAGAATCAGATGTTGCCATTCTCATTTCCCCTCCTATTATTATTCTAACAGAAAAGGCCAATCACAGCTGTGCTCTATCTCAGATTCTTCTCTATCCCACTTCCTGGGGATAAAGACCAGGCTTCTTGCCATGGTCAAAGAAGTTTTTCTTCAGTCTAGCCTTTGCCTTTCTGACAAGGCCCCTACCCCATACCATACTGCACAGCTCACTGCTATTCCTTTCACCTGATGCTCTTCCTGGCCTAGCCCAGTCCCCTCAGGCTTCACCCCTTTCCCACCCCCCTGTAGAGCTTTCTGGTCCTCTGATCTCCTTTCCCACCAGATGGCCCCTCCTCCTCTTTCTTTGGAATTCTGTAGCACCCATCTGATTTTCCAATAATAAAACATCATTCTGTGTAGGAATCATGCATATCAGCCCATCCTCCTACAGGTTCAGCCTTCCTGTTTATGGAGACAGTAATGGCATCTGATTCTCCAATGTCCAGCACAATATCTGCTAGAAAGTTGAATTTCAATGTAGCTAGGATGAATAAAGGAAGCGTGTCATATTATTATTCAATCTTCCTAGATGTAAGGCCTTAAACTCTTAAGCTCTCTGTTTTCCTAGTCTTCTGTCCTTTTCTTAGATTTACTATTGCCTTTAAATGATTACATATTCTGGTTTTGGTTCCAAGATCACAGTTCAGAGGATCATATCCAGTGCCTGTAATTATAACATCTCTTGTAAACACTTGTTGTGGGTAGGTGACATACCACCCAACTCATGTTTCCCTAAGCTGGATCTACGGCTCCACAGCCACACAGAGGGATTAAAAGACGGGCAGGGGGAGAGCTTCATAGTAGGGCACTTATCAAATACACACAAGGTTTGATCCCAAACAATGGAAGGAACTGGGCAGAAGAGCACAAGCCTGTACTAAATGTATCCTATAATCTGAAAGGTTGACCATGATCCAATGTTTTAAGTGTGTAATAACATAGGTAATGATCTCTGGCTTCTCAATTTTGGTGAGCTTGGATATAGAAGGCCTAGAAAACTAAAGAGGCACCCCACTGGCAGTTCTTCTGATCTATTCTCTGGTGGGTTCAGCATGTAGCTGGTTTCCAGCTTTGGTTTTTAGTCAGACTAATAGATGCAGCATGGCCTATGTTTACCTCTTTAATGTGTAGAAAGTCCTTTGCATCAAAGGAGATGGCCGTGCTTGGAACAGGCACATCCTCATCCAGGGCGCCACAGTAGCTGACATTCGTCTTCACGGCAAATGCTACAGGTTTGGACTAGGGAGAACAGAACCACAGAATAAGAAGTAAGGGAGTGAGGAGTGTTCTTCATGTTGAAATCTATCATACAATGACTGATGGTACCAGAAAGTAAGGGAAATCACTCTCCAAAGGGGGATCTCAGCTAAGGTTTCCTGTCCCAGGCCACACCCAGAAATCTGTAGAGATGACACTGAAAATAATCTAGTCCTATTAGTCTAGCCATTTATCTTCTCCTTTGGTACTTCCCAATATCCTGAATAACATAGATAGGGACAACCTGACTTCTTCTTTGGTCATAAAAAGCTATTGATCAGCCAAGTGCTGGTAGCTTATACCTGTAATCCTAGGTACTCAATTCACAGCCAGCCTGGACAGGGAAGTCCGTGAGACTCTTATCTCCAAATAAGCACAAAAAGCTGGGAGTGGAGCTATGGCTCAAGTAGTAGAGTGCTAGCTTTGAGCACAAAAGCTCAGGGACAGATCCCAGGCCCTGAGTTTAAGTCCAGAACTGGCACACACATACACACAAAAGAAGCCATTTACCTCAAATGGTAACAGATATCTTCCACATAGGGATATACGAAATGCATGATGAATGTAAAAGGGGGGGAATGAAAGTAAATATGTTTGAAATAGTCTCAGATCTGAAAATCTATGAGATCATATGCAGTAGAATTTATTGTGCTGTCCTAGGAAAGAAGGGCCAGCCTGGGTTAAAGCTGATGAGCAAGGCTCTTCATGCAGCATCTTACTATGAAGGCCAAGTTGCTGTCAAACTTGTGATCCACCTCCCGCAAATGCTGGGATTCTAAGAGATCAGCACCACACCATGACTTCATGCATTATCTCCATAGCTTAACAAAAACTGGTTTAGAAACTTTTTTGTACACATTTCTCTCTGCAAAGTGCATTTGACTGGGATCAGCCTTGGTAGGGCCAAGCAAGCCACCGGCCTAAGCTAATGTGCTGCCATCAGCATGTGGGTGACCAAAAAGAGCAAAAACAGAAAGAAAAAAAATCAAAATAAGCATTAACCACATAGGAGACACAAACTCCCTGAAATTACAGGCTGGCTGGTTACTGTATCATGTACTTGGCCCTGGAAATATGACTGGTTCACAGTTGAAGCAGGACCCAAGTTAGAATCTCACTACTGAAAATCATCTTCCACACAGCACAGATGGTACTGGTGTCTAAGCAAAGACACTTCATGTACCTGAATCACGCTTCAAGAGATTCGCTTTATTTGGGCTTGACTTTTTCCTCCTAAAAATTGTAAAACCTAAGTTGACATGCTGAAGGAGTCTATCATGGAGACCAAAAGAGAGGCTGGCCTCTGTATGTTGGTATTATGCATAAAATTTCATGTGACAAAGGAGTATATACACTAAAAGTAAAAGGTGCAAAACATGGGATGGGAGATCGCTAGTGAGCCATGTAGTCTGCTTCTTGTTGATTCCTAGTCCAGAGAGGAAGCTAAAGGTCTACTGGGGAATGGCTTTTACCACTCAACTTTGCTTCACTTATCTGAATTGTTTGAGTTCTTAACTTAGTTAGTGGCAGTGGTACACACCTTCCATCCCAGTTCACTTGAGAGACTGAGGCAGAAGGATCCATTGAACCCATGAGTGTAAAAGTAGCTTGGACAATATAGCAAGACTCTTTTCTCATAAAAACAAACAAAACTAAATTTCTGAGCTTCACAATGAACTTGAGTGGGAGACTGCAACTGAGAAATAGAGAAATAGAACCAATGAGGAAATACAGAGCAACAGGGCATGTGTGAACTGTATGAAAGAATATGTACGGGACAAGGAAGGGTCAAGAACAGGGGACATGAACTAGTCTCTTAGAAGGCTCTTGGCCAACACTGGCATGGAGAATTTGATATATTGTCACATTGAGACAATAATTTACCAAACCACACATAGAAGGGTATCGTTCTCAGGAAAAGCACCTCTGAAAATGTTAGTACTTCCTTCAGGAGTGAATGGACCAGAAACTGGACCAGAATGGACTAAAAGTTCTTTGAAGTCTGGAACACCGTCAGGATGAACGAGGATGTGAGAAAGCATTTTAGAGAAACGAGAGGCAGGAGAAAGACCGCTGACAGCTGCTGAGCAACAGGTCAGCTGTGAACCAAAGAAAGGGCAGAAAGTCACCTTTGCTCTCTCAAGCTGGATAGCTGCTTGCTGCTCCCTCTCCTGCCGAATCGCTTCCCTGTCCTCCTCCAAAGAGACATCGGAGTCAGATGGCCTGCTTGTATAGGAATCTGCTGAACCCTGGAAAGAGAACACAGAACAGCTCAAGTGAGGTGATGTGTGGCTTCTTAAATTGTCACAGCCATAACAGTATCGCGGGGTGTGAGTTCCTTCATTTGCATCGATTTTGATGCGCATGCTCAGTGCCTTACTGCAGATATAAATTTAGATGGCAGAATATATAGTTAGGCATCTGAGTTATTTGGAAGGTAGCAATGTTGTGAAGGAAAATATTTTGACTAGATTAAGTGTTAGGCAGTAAACTGCAATGAAAACCATGTGACATTCAGCCCCAATTCTTGTGTTGTACTATCTTTATATTAAGCCCACACTCATTTGTAGAACTCAAGTTTTCTTCCATTCTCTTTTGCATATACCACTCATTCAAAGGAAAAGGACATTGACCTATTTCACGGCCACATTCCTACCTGTATCTTGTCTAAGATTTCCACACAGCAAAGCAGTATCCTATATTAGTACAAAGATGAATTTGCTACTGAACTCTTTCACTGTTTAAAGTACTAAGTGCTAGGTGCTTATTCCTATAATCCTAACTACTCAGGAGGCTGAGATCTGAGAATCCTGGTTTGAAGCCAACTTGAGCAGGAAAGGCCATGAGACTCTTTTTTTTTAAGGGTTGGTTTTTTGTTTGTTTATTTGGGTTTTTTTAACTGTATTTTTTTTGTCTTTTCTTTTTTGGTACTGTGGATCAAACCCAGGACGTTGTACTTGCTAGGCAAGCTCTTTGCCACTGAGCCACATCCCAGCCCCCATGAGACTCGTATTTCCAATTAACTACCTAAAAACTGGAAGTGGAGCTGTGACTCCAAGTGGTAGAGAGCTAGCCTTGAGCAAAAGAGCACAGGGACAGTGCCCAGATCCTGAATTTAAGCCTCACAACCAAAAAAAAAAAAAGTTCAACCATTGTTCTACAGCAGCCCATATGCAGTGAATATGGACAGAGCAGAAGCAGCACCTTCAGGATGAAACCAGAAATGTTCATAGTTGAAGCATATGCCCAGGACTATTTGATTGATAACTAAGATCCAGCCTGATCAGTATGGTCAAGAGATGGGATACCCAGCATCATCTGGTGCCAAAACATAAGAGTAGATGAAAATCAGAGTAGCTAATTAAAAACTCACCTCCCACCCCAAGAAAGAAAAAAGAAACAACCCTAAAGGTTTCCCTCTGGATGCAACTAGAATGTCCTTAAGCTTGTATTACAAGTTGACATTTACATAGATGACAACATTTACCCAGCAAAAGTATTGCTAGTGTTTATCACATATCATGCATTATATTCAGGCATTTGGGCGAAACATAGATCTAGCCACATAGTGCAGAATTTGATATCTACTGGGAAAAAAAGACTTTAAGAAGTGGTGACATGTTGAAGCTGGTCCTTTGGAAGTTTTTCTAATTTAGAGAGATTTATTGTAAATTTGTTGTATGTAAGGGTAGTTTTATCTTTCAGCAGAGGTATCATTCTAGCTGGGATGGTCTTTCTTATCATAGGAAAGTCCCAGCATAAATTTTACTGACAATCTAAAGCAACAATTCCTGTTTGGTTTTGTTTCATCAGTTTTATCAGGTTTCATTCTGACATACATACATATATATATATATATTCACATATGTGTATATATATAAGTATATGTATATATGTATGTATATATGTATATGTATATGTATGTATATATATATATATATATATATAATGTACCTTGCTCACCCTCACCCACTCTGTCTTCCTTGTCTACATTCCATTCTTCCCAAACCAACCTCAAAGCACATTTTCTTCTTCCATTTTCACCAGTGTACATATTCTGACCATATTCATTCTCCTTCATCCTCTTCCTTCATTAGCCCTTTCTTCTCCCAATGGTACCCTATACTCCTGACAGGAACTGTTTTATATTCCTGCCATTCATTTTTTTTAGTGTATGTTAGCTGTCCAAAGGGGTTCACTGTGGTATTTCATGTGTGCATATATTTTAATTAGATTGACCCCTTCATTTAATCTCACATTTACCATACCCATAACCCCTGATCATTCAATAGCTTCCACTGGGTTTTGTTTTAGTATCTTCATTAACAGATGTGCCACATTTTGTAAATTGTTCACCCTCTTTTTCCTCCCTACCTCATAATCCCCTCAGACAGATACCATTACAAATGTTTTTTGTGTGTACATATATACATATGCGGTCCTCTGTGTATCTGTGTGTATGTTTATCTTTTAGATCCAACTTCCACATATGAAAAAACCCATGTGACCTTTGTCCTTTTGAACGTGGCTTATATCCTGTAACATGATGATCTCAATTTCCCCGTTAACTATTCTTGTTTATGGCTGAATACTTCAAAAGCCATACATATACACACATACAACACTTTCTTGCTGCACTCATTAGTTATCGGATAGCTTAGCTTTTGTGAATAGTGCTGGAATGAACAAGAGTTGTACAGGCACTTCTACTGTATCCAAATTTCATTACTTTGGATCTACACCAAACAGTGGTAAAGCCGGATCATATGACAGCTTTATTCCTCTTCCTCCTCCTTCTCCTCCTCCGGTTTTGATTTTGGTTTTGCTTGGAGGTATAGGGCTGCACTGGAGTTTGAACTCAGGGTTTACCATTTGTGTCACACTGTAGCTTTTTAATTAGAGGTTTAATGACAGTGCCCAGGCAAGCCCTGGATTCTTTGCAGTATACTCCCAAAACCTTTATGCAGACAGTCTCGTCTATGAAAAGAACAATGCCTACTTCACAGAAGTCAATGGAGTAAGATATAGGTGCAGCTAATTTTGAGTGCTCACCATCATATGGATGCAGAGTTAGATGCTGTGTTGTACTTTACCATACTGACTCACTCCTTGCAGCAGTAGGGTAGCTAAGACTTCAGCTGGGTTGGGTCAATGTGATATCCAGCAGGTTCAAATCCCATAAAGAGTTGCATTTCATGTTACAATACTCCAGGACCACACATAATATGCACACAATAAATTATCCTTCTTATCTCCTAGTGCTAACTTTTCTACATTGATTTTTTTGAGACAAAATAAGGCATTTTAATCACTGTAACTCATCTATACATGTACAATAACCCATCCGGAACACTAGCCATTTTTCTTACTGTACTTACATGCTATCATTTGATAATTGTCATGCATCCATTTACACAATGTAGTACTTTTGAAAATGTCCTTTACAGAGCAAATGTATCTGTTAACCAAATTGAAATTAAATTCCTCTGTGCAAATTGATTGGGAAAAAAATATGGGCTCACAAAAGAGATGATAGAGGATGACTTTTATAGATGCAATGATTGTCTAAAAAGAGAGTGACCCTGAAATCCTTTAAAACAGAGTTGTTAGCATACTGTGGCACATACTTGTAGTCTCAGCAACTCTGGAAGCAGAGAGCAGAAGATTAAGAGCTGAAGTCAGCCTGGGTCTCAAAATCAACCTTGTTGATGAGATTTCATCTCACTAACAACTTGGGTATGATACTCCTGTAATCCAAGGTACATGGAAATAGCAGGTAAGAAGATCAAAGTCCTAGGCTGGTTCTTGACAAAAACACAAGATTCAATCTGAAAAATAACTAAAGCAAAAATGGGCTGGGCTACAGAGCTCATGTGGTAAAGTGACTGCCTAGCAAGGATGAGTCCCTGAGTTCAAACCCCAGGACCAAACAAACAAATGACAACCACTACCACCAAAACACACACACACACACACACACACACACACAAATCCCAAACCCAGAGAATTCTCTCAGGACACATCAGGACAGTCTAAATTTAGGCACACTTATATAAAATCCAAACTAACAGAGAGAAGAAAGGATGTTGCTAAAATATCTGTGAAACCAGTCTGCCCTTAGTTCCTGGCAATGCTTTGTTGGAGTTTGGTAAGTGTGGTGGCCCAGCCCAGTACCACAAAGCCATTACAAAAGCATAAGCAGGAAGGAGGCCCATGCATTGCATGGGAACACATGCCAGGCAAGGCTGGTGATTCTAGATCACAAGAAAGCAGGCTGTGTGCTGCAGCCATGAGACAAGCATATCCCACTCTGGATGTCAGGCCATGGCTAGTGTTCTTTTTTTTTTTTTAGCTTAGATTTTATTCAATGATAAAATCCACCCATCCAAAACCCCTCCTTCTTTACAGAGTAAGATACTCAACAGTGTAACTAACATGTTTTTCTAGTCCATAATTCTTTTCTTGATTAATATATTTTGTTCATTTTTCTTTTTTTTAATTTATTTATTTGTTTTTTATTTGTGAACATACTGTACAGAGGGGTTACAATTACATGGGCAGGATAATGCGTACATTTCTTACCAAGCATTGCAGCCTCCTCCTTT
>NW_012267221.1:4984376-4990588 GCF_000151885.1 Dipodomys ordii
AAGTAAGCCAGGCCCAAAGAAACATAGGTCCATGGTTTCCCTTATTTGCAATAACTAGTATATGTCTGAGTCAAGCAGAAAAGGTCAGATAAGTTAATGTTAGGGGAATGAACCCCAAGATAAGGACTCAAATGTTTTTTCTTGCTTGCTATTGTTTCTAGCATATTTATAAGATGATTTCTTTGTTGCTTTTTATGTCCCTCCCCCCACGGTAAAACCCCTGCTTTCACTGTATTTGATGTTGGTATAATTTGTGGAGGGGAAGGGCAAAAACAAATTGTTTAACTAGGGATACAGGTGGACCCACTGCAACAATGAGATGTACAAGTTGTTATGTCAAAAAACGAACTTTACAACTTTTGTGTGTGTGAGGGGAGGATCAGTTGGGAGGAGGTGGGGGGAGTATGGGAAGGGATGGGAAGGGGAAACAAAGAGTAGGTAACAATGCTTGATAAGAAATGTACTCGTTATCTTGCCCATGTAATTGTAACTCCTCTGTATGTATTCTCACAATAAAAAAAAAAGAAATGTACTCTTCACTTGCAATTGTAATCCCATTATATATCACCTTTAAAATAACAATAAAAGAGAGGGTTTTTTTTTTTTTGTCGGTTGTGGGGCTTGAACTCTGGGCCTGGGCGCTGTCCCTCAGCTCTTCAGCTCAAGGCGAGTGCTCTACCACTTGAGCTACAGCGCCACTTCCGGTTTTCTGGTGGTTTATTGGAGATAGGAGTCTCACGGTCTCTCCTGCCCGGGCTGGCTTTGAACCTCGATCCTCAGATCTCAGCCTCCTGAGTAGCAAGGATTACAGGCGTGAGCCACCAGCGTCCGGTGAGAGTTTTTTTTAAGGTGTAAAAGAATGCATCCTAAGCCAGGACCGGGTATATACCTGTTACAGTTTCTTGGGAAACTGAGGCAAGAGGGTCCCTGAAGTTCCAGTCCAGCCTGAGCAAAACAGAAAGACCACCCATCTGATGAAACATAAATTAATAAAGTAACAAACATATCTTACTGAACATCAAAAAACAAAAACACATATCTTTCATTATAGCATGGTTTATAGATTGCATTCAATATTTGCTTTTTCGTGAATCTTGAGTACAAAATATACAAAATGCAGGTAAAAATATGGGAAACAGTCTCCTGTTGTCTTTGAAAGAAGGAAACTGACCTCCAGTCAAACAATAGAAAGGTTGCTCACTCACAGATAAGTTGTGTGACACAGGCAGCTGTGTACCCATGGGTTTCAGCTGCAGACAGAATTGGGTTTATACTCTCATTAGTTCTTGTTGACTATGGCTCTTGGGCAGTGTATTGTAACGTTGTGAAGCCTAATTTCCTGCTTGTATAGCTAGGGATAGTAATATGTCTACTGTAGTTTTCTGGTGTTGGATTTGAGATTGAACATCATTTTTCTTCCCATCATGAGGGAAATCCAGGAAATGCAAGCAATTCATCTTTGATTCACTAATTAAAGGTTTGACAGCTTTTCAACATTAAAATTTTGGCTTTCTGAGAGTTACAGGATGTATACCTTCTTTTAAAAAATAGCCACTTTCCTGGGGTACAATTCATGTAGCATAGGATTTGTACCTTTTAAATGCAATGAAATGATTTTACATAAATGTACAGAGTACAGTTTTCACCACAGTCTAGTATTCGAGCACCTCTACCACCACAAAAGAAATTTCGTGTCCATATCCAGCCATTCTTCATTTTCATCTCTAGACTCAGGAATCTAGTTACCTTGTTCTTTTAAAATGAAAATAAACCCATTTATATATGTAATTTTAGAAGTTAGATATATCATTAATAGCGATGAGAAGGAAGTGCCTATAAATATTCAGTTTTATCATGCAATTATACTTGTATATAATCTTCCTATCAGACCTCTTTGAGCCTCACAGTCAACAATTCTACAGTCTCTACTAGCTAGTTAGCTGTCCATTCATGGAACCCTGACAATCCATCAGGTTCTATAGGGACAGCTAACTTTTTCTAAGATCCCTTCCTCAGATACAAAATAGAAATGAAGTCCTTTTCTTTGGGTTATTTTAGGTTAGAGATGGTAGAGTTTCATATTTTAATAGCTGCATTATATGGACTAAGTGTTAGTAGACTGTTCAGAGAAACATATCATTCATTCCCAGTGGACTGGTGCTTGTTCCTCTCCATTGAGCTGGCTATGACTCAACAACATACTTTTCCACACTGCAGGTTTACAGGCTACACATATGAACCACTCACTCAAAAGGCTGCCCTGGGCTCAAGTCCCTTAGGCAATCCTCATTTTATAGATTCTCACCCCCCCTTCTTCCCTTCCCCTCTTCCAGAAAGCATGTCGAGGAGCTCTTTCCTAGGGCACTCAGCCTAGCAGGATCCCCCTAGTGTCTCTAAGTACACAGCCCTGTGCAGTGCCTGGAAAACAGGGCCTGGAGTTTGTTGAAAGAAGACAATGCCTCTCCTCCTGCTCCCAGTCTGTTTCATGATGTTAAGTTGTAGGTGGTTGGGGATACTTGACTAAGGTTGTGCTCAATGGTTTTGATGTACATTATTAGCAATCCCATCCTAACATGAGTGTTGTATGTGTGTGTGAGTGTGTGTGTGTGTGTCTTTCTATACCTTAATGCAGGGCATTGGATTACCTGGACATTTTTAGCATCTTAGCACAGCAAGAAACTATAGAGATTATATCTTGACCATGACAAGTTAGTTTTTCTTTTTCCCTTCTTTCCTTCCTTCCTTTTCCCCCCATACTAGGTTTGAATTTGTGACTTCCTGTTTGTGAGGCAGACACATCCCACTCATAGAAGTTAACTTTTCTGTCAGATATCTGCTTGGTGTGGTTTCATGCAAACAAGAAGCTCCAAAACATTGGTTGGATGAATAAGATACGCTCTGTTTAACCACCTCAGAAGCCCATTCTTAATGGCCAGAGGACCTGAGGCTCAAGCCCGACCATTCATCTGACTAAGCTTCCTGTTGGCTTCAAGGAACAGGCAGCACATGTTCATAAAAGCTATGATAGGGAGGGAAGAGGGTACTCATTCTTCCCTGGACAGGAACCAGTAACATGGGGGCTTTGTCACCATATCAGACTCATGAAGTATGTCCTGATTTCCCCCACTGCACTGATAAAGCTTCTGAGGTTCAGACTCACAACAAGAGCATCCCCTTCCCCTTCCATGCTACTTAGAGGAGGCACTCATAGGAACAAATGTGCAGAAAATTTCCTCTCCAAAAGTCTAAAGAAAAAATTTGCATGAAAAAAGTTGCTTTCACTCAAACAACATTCTACAATATTTTATGACTATCAATCAGTTGCCATAATCTCACTAATTTAGAATAACAGGTAATTTAGAATAATTAAAATAAATGGTTGACTACTTTTGTTTGTATGTGCGGGGGGGGGGGCGGAGGGAGTGTGAAAAGAAATGGAATCCAGGTTTGCATAGGTGAGGTGAGAACTCGATTGAGCCCTGGGTTTTTTGAGCAGGGCCAGGTCTCCTTAATGTGGTTGATGCTGGCCTGGATGTTGCAGTCTTTCTCCTAGAGCCTCTTGTGTGCTGTGATTACAGACATGTACCACCATACCCAGCAGCGTTTACGATCTCTGAATTCCCAGAGTTATCTCCAGATCATCAAGGTTTAGGTTTATGGGAGTATTTTTTGTTTCTATCTTATTGACAAAAGATTTTTCTCAACATTCTAGAAATTATAATTATAATTCTAAAGTACCCTACAGATTTTGTTTGAGCAGAATACATTTTTTTTAGTTTGAAAATACTGTACAGAGGGGTTACAATTACATGGGCAAGATAATGAGTACATTTCTTATCAAGCATTGTAGCCTCCTCCTTTGTTTCCCTTTCCCATCCCATCCTCCCCCCGCCCTTACAGAATTTTTTAAGTGATAACTCCT
This sequence comes from Dipodomys ordii, assembly GCF_000151885.1. Taxonomy (NCBI): domain Eukaryota; kingdom Metazoa; phylum Chordata; class Mammalia; order Rodentia; family Heteromyidae; genus Dipodomys; species Dipodomys ordii. Next base: position 4,988,299 of record NW_012267221.1, read on the forward strand.
CCAATTGTGTTCTCATTACTTATTTATAAATTATTCCTTATAATTAAGTTATAATTATATACAAGTGTGCATTATAATAAAAAGTAAGTATACACTTTGAATTTTTGTAAGTGAATACAAAGTAGTAGGCTCTGTTCTAATATTTTTGCATAATGTCATGTGTGTGAGTATGTGCATGGGCATGCTGTGGCTTGAACTCAAAGCCTTGAGCTCTTACTTGGCTTTTTGCTCAAGCTGGCACTTAAGTCATGCTTCCATTTCCAGATAAAAGTCTCAGATATTTCTACCCAGATTGGCTTCAAACCATGATTTCCTTATCTCAGCCACCTAAGTACTAAGTACGTAAGATTACAGACAGGAACCATCAGTCTGGCACAATATTCGCTTAGAAGAGCTGGCCAGCCTAGTTAGCAACTGCCACCAGGTATTTCTTTTGATTGCCAGCTTGAGGAGATCCACTGAAGGAGGTAACAGCAGGATAATTTCAATTGACACCCACATGCATAGGGAACAGGAGAGAAAGCCCCAACAAAGATGCATAACCATGGCTCTGTGGTACTTCTGGGAAAGGAGGAGTTGAGATTTGGGCCTTCAAGAGATTGGCAAGTTACATCAATTAGGCTGGTGTTAGCAGTAGGGTAGACTCCTTTTCTATTGAGCCAAACCACATGACTCAACAGAATATATTGAGAGAAGAACAAAAGGGAAGATTTACTTTATATGGAGACCATTTGGTGACAATTGCTTTAATATCTAATGTTTAATCATGTGCATCTACCCATAAACCCAATCAACAAGAAATCCAGACCCTTCAGTGGGACTGAAGAGAAAAAGAGATTAAAAATGGCCTCCTTCAATTTTGCATCCGACAAGAACTTTATGGCAATAGTCAGATAATGGGAGTAAAATGCTCACTCTCTTTGGGTGGAAATAAAAGCCTGACTGCCTTCTGAGAGAAGGTGGCCTCAAGCTACTACGATTACTATTTACAGGCCACAAAATGACATCATAGAACATTCAGGAGCCCTACCAAGTTGCTGGTGTAGTTTTGACCTGCCTGGTGAAAACCTAGTGACCAATCGAGGTGGCACAGGTAAGTGGCCAGGCCACTCCACCTGCCTGATCCCAGTGTTGGCACCTGGACACTTTAGTCCCACACTAGGTTTTGCTTCACTGAGCTGCTTCTCAAGTTGAATTGATCTCGGGAAGAGCAAAACCAGTGTTCACTCCGGAACTTCTGATGTGCTGCAGGCAACTGGGAGAATTCACTGCTTCTTGTAAATGTGGACTCTTTATAACCTTATGGAAATGTGAGTGACCACGCGAAGCTTCTTTCCCACACCTCCCCAAGTTCACAAAGTGGCCCAGGCAACATGGTTTTTAATTACGGTCTATTTTCTCAAGAGCCAGATTAGAAATATTATAGTACATGTGTTTTCCCTAAAGAGTAGCTTCAGGCCAATCACCTCTTTAAAAAGAAACATAGTTTTGTCATCTAAAGGGAGGAATAATAGCACAGCTTGCTTTAGAAGAGAAGAAGGGAGGGGAAAGGATTTGGACTTCACTTGTGATATTACTGTAGCCTCCGTGACTGATGAAAAGCCATCAGTAAGCAATTCTTTGTAATGACTGTCACTAGTTAAAGTTCCTCTCTGGGGGGAATGCCTGCACAGAACCATCGGAGCCCAGGAATGTCAGGAAGAACAGAAGATGTGGTCCAAGGCATGTGGAACATGTAGAAGGCCCTGGTTCAATCTCCCAAACTCAGACACACTTTCCCAGAAGTGGATGAGGATACAGTGGGGTAGAACAATGCATCATTTCAGGCAGGAATTATATCACTCATTTTTGATGGTCCTAAGAGGTCCAGCACAAAGCTCTGTACCTCGTCAAAGCTCGACATCACTTGCTGGATGGAAGAGTGAGAGACTTCAGGGAAGGGAGAAAATTTTACTTGGAGTCCCTAGGATTGCTCAGGCTTCACCCAAAGCAGGGACAAACATCCTACGTCCATGTATGGCTGGAAATCATGCTGGAAAAAAAAAGTAAAAACAAAACTGATCTTAACTTGACAAAAGATATGAGAGTTGATTGGAAAAATTAACTGCTCAGAATGTTGAAAAGAATGAAGAAGGAAAACTAGCCTTTTAAAAAGATATCAAAATATATGATAACACTGCAGAAATTTTGAAAAAGGTACTAGCACAGAGCAATGAAATAACAGTCTACAAATCAATACCTATGTGTGAGCAACTAACCAATAACATAAAAGTCATGCCAAATGATTAGA
>NW_012267221.1:4990638-4993031 GCF_000151885.1 Dipodomys ordii
CCCGGACCGACGTTATAAAGCTCGTTTTGGACATGACAACTTATACTATGGCTAGTGTTCTTAAATTGCAATGGCTTTCAAATGCTAGCATGCCATCACCTCACAGCATGCGAGGAAATGAACTTGATTTTGAAATGCGAACAAGAATTCCAAAATGTCTTAATAAGTTCTATTATTGCCAAATACATAGAAGCAGAAGTTTCTGTTTACTTCTGTATTTGTAGACATGTTGATGGAGGATGAATAAAACACCATGACTGCCCTTTTCATCATTACCACATCCATTCTGGGTTTTTCCCAAATGGAACCTATATTTCCTGTACCATGAACAGTATTGTGGCTATTTCTCATAGTCCAAGACCAAAGAAGTCCAAAATCAAGAACAAAGTTTGGTCCATGGATATGTTCTGCTGACTTGGTACTGATTTAAGTTTCTTTAAGTTTTAATTTTCTGTACAGGTGGGACTTGAGCTCAGAGCCTTGAAGCAATATGAATTGAGCTCAAATTCTGGCATTTTGCTGATTAATTGGTGATAAGAGTCGCACACACTTTCCTGTTGGAGCTAGCTTTGAACTATGATCCTTAGATCTCAGCTTCCTGAGTAGCTAAGATTACAGTTGTGAGCCATCAGTGACGGGCATTTATTTATTTTTAAGTTTCATTTTAACTAGTCCAAGAAAATATAGACATGTTCCAGAAAATGTATGGAAAAAGGTAAGACAAGAATCTGGGTTGTTTATAAAGGCAATGTGCAAAGGACACACAGCCACAGAGTAGCCAAGAGAAGACCTGCTGGGCTCGACATGAGGAAGAACCTAGGGAAAGAAAGGGAACTCAGCTTTCTGGGAGGGGGATGACTCAGAGGTATGGCTGAACACTTACAAATCAGCTAAAGAGAATGGCAAGAGACCTAATGAGACAGAGCTGAAGAAGGAATGATTACTAACTCCAGCAAAACTCAGAAACTGCAGCCATATCAGCTTATAATTTTCCAGAAATGTTTCAAAAAATGGATGAGGAAAAACTGGGAGAGAACGAGAGAAGGGGTGACATTGTCAAAGAAGAAATGTACTCTTGAACAACACACTGTTGAACCACCAGTGGGTCATGGAAGAGATTAGAAACGAAATTCAAGTGTTCATGATATTCAACAAAAATGAACACACAAACTACCAGCTCCTCTGGGACACAGCAAGGGCAGTACTCAGAGGCAAGTTTATAGCTCTGAGTTCCTACATCAACAAATTGGAGAGATCTGAAACCAACAATTTAAAGAGACATCTGAGCCTCCTTGAAAAAGAGCAACAAGATAAACCCCAATCCAGTAAACAGAAAGAAATAATCAAAATTAAATCAGAATTAAATGAATTAGAATCCAAAAAAAAACATAGAAAGAATCAACAAAACGAAGCGTTGGCTCTTCGAAAAAATTAACAAAATTGACAGACCCTCAGCAAATCTTATCAGAAAAACAAGAGAACACACCCAAATAAATAAACTCAGACATGAGAATGGAAACATCACCACAGAAACAACTAAGATTCAGAATATTATAAGGGAATACTTCTCAAAACTTCATGCTAATAAGTTTGAGAACTTGGCAGAAATGGACCTTTTCCTAGCGAATACGGACATGCCGAAACTAAACCATGATGAGTTAAAACATCTTAACAGGCCCATATCAAGCATTGAAATAGAAACAGCAATAAGAGACCTCCCATCTAAGAAAAGCCCAGGACCCGATGGATTTACAGCGGAATTCTACAAGGCCTTCAAAGCAGAGCTCACACCAATACTCCTTCAACTCTTCAATGAAATTGAAAGAGAAAGTTCACTACTGAACTCATTCTATGAAGCCGTAATAACCCTCATCCCAAAACCAGGCAGTACTCATCAAAGAAAGACAACTATAGACCCATTTCTTTGATGAACACTGATGCAAAACTTCCCAACAAAAATTTGGCCAATCACTTCAACAATTCATCCAAAAAATCATACACCACGATCGAACAGGATTCATTCCAGGGATGCAAAGCTGGTTCAATATATGCAAATCAATTAACATAATTAATCACATCAACAAGAGCAAGGATAAGAACCACATGGTTATCTCAATAGATGCAGAAAAAGCATTTGACAAGATCCAACACCCCTTTATGACGAAGGTTCTGGAAAAATTAGGAAACCATGGAACATTCCTCAATACAATAAAGCTGTATATGACAAACCTATAGCCAGCATCATACTCAATGGTGAAAAACTAAAGCCATTTCCTCTAAACTCAGGAACAAGACAAGGATGTCCACTCTCTCCACTTCTCTTCAATCTAGTATTAGAATGCCTAGCTACAGCAATAAGACAAGATGCTAACATAAAGGGTATCCAAATAGGG
>NW_012267221.1:5005568-5029207 GCF_000151885.1 Dipodomys ordii
TAGATATATATATATATATATATATATATATATATATATATATATATAAAATGTGGGAAACAACTAGACAACTGAAAAAAAAACAAAGAGCCATCTTTCATTCCTTATATAAACATGAAGTTTGGTTTGGCAACACAACTATAACTTCAGTGCTTAGAGGGCTGAGGAAGAAGAAGCAAACCTGGATTACATAGTAAAATCCTTTCTGGAAAGGGAAGAAAGGAAGAGGAACAGAAAGGAGGAGAGGAGGGGAGGGGAGGGGAGGAGAAGGGAAGAAGGAGGGGAGGAGGGTAGGGAGGGAGGAGAGGGGGAGGAAAGGGAACAGGGAAGATCTGTGCAGATACATATCCATGCCTATTCATACATTCACACACAGGCAAACACATAAACACTTGTGAGTGCATATACAGAAACTATGGCAAAATGTACAAAACTTTTAAAAAGACTAATATATACTAATAAAGTATATAATCTAGATTATGTTAAAAAGTTGAACATTTATATGGAAAAACACTACAGTAAAAAAAAGAAACACCATCCCATAAGTAAACAATGCTTAATATTCTTCCATCAGCTCTAACTTCTTAGTAAGGAAATGATGAACTACAAGACATCTTTATAAACCCATCTGAGAAAAGATAAAAACAGGAAACAGAAATGGAACAAAAATATACACTAAACACATAAGAAGATGTTCAGCCTCTTTCCATAGTAAAGAAACATAAAATGGATTTTAGATGAGCAAAGAGCAAAACATTTTGCTAACACAGAGTATTAGGGAGAACACAATAAAACTAGCACTTTGGGAAGGATGCAAATGGCATGTTTTTTGAAAAAGTTAGGCAAAAACAACAGCCATTCTACTTTAAGATATTTACCCTAGGGATTAACCTATATCAGATTTGTACTTACAAGAGTATATACAAGAAGGTTTACAAACCAGGAAGACACAAAAAGAAAGAATACCCCTGGGCACTGGTGGCTCACGCCTGTAATCCTCAGGAGGCTGAGATCTGAGGATTGCAGTTTAAAGCCAGCCCAGGCAGGAAAGTCTGAGAGACTCTTATTTCCAATAAACCACTCAGAAAACTGTTAGTGGCACTGTGGCTCAAGTGGTAGAGTATTAGTCTTGAGCTGAAAAGCTGAGAGACAGCATCCAGGTCGAGTTCAAGTCCCATGACTGACAGAAATGAAAGAAAGAAAGGAGAGAGAGAGAGAGAGAGAGAGAGAGAGAGAGGGAGGGAGGGAGGGAGGAAGGACGGAAGGAGGGAAGGAGGGAAGGAGGGAAGGAGGGAAGGAAGGAAGGAAGGACGCAGTATTGCTTATGAAAACTGTTAATATTTCTAGGAAGAAAGATAGATGTGGTGTGCAAATCTGTAATTCCAGCCACTTGGAAGGCTGAGGCAGAAGGATTCTTGAACCCAGCAGGTCAAGACCACCCTAGACAACATAGTAAGACCTTATCCTAAAAAAATAAAGGCTATATTAGAATGAGCCTTCCTCTTTGACTACCACTTTTTAACATAAGATCTACTATTAAATTAAAAACCAGATGATGTAACTCAGTGCAGTAGTTTATATTAGGTACACATGTTCTTTCCAAGTTATAAGATGGTAAGTGGAGGCTTAGAAGTATTTGATGAAGAGGGATGTCCCTGTGTGCTTGCCCCTCTAGGTAAGTGATGTGTCTGCCCCATGCCTCTTCCACAGAGAAACGATCCCTCCGCAGCTTCATGTTACAAGGCAAGCACTCCTTGGAGCCTTGATAACACTTACTACCCAGTGTCCACTACCCAATCAGCAGGGACTAAGCCCATCCTCAGTGTGGTGAGCCTCAAGCCCATTTGCTCCAGTTGGCTCACAGGTGGGAGGAGGTGAAGTCCAGGCCTTCTGGCCTCCTCTATCTGTTTTTTTTTTTCCTGTGTTCTCTGTGTTCCAGCTCATTGTTAAGGGGGGTGGGGGGAACTTCTCAGTTCAACCTTTGTACTAGCGAATACGTTTCTGAGCAGAATAAAATAGCACTTTATAGATGTGACCTAACTTAGTCCTCAAAAAAAAAATCATGATTTAGAGGTAAGTTCGTTGTCTTATTGAAGTAAACAAGGCTTAGAAATGTTAAGTCAACGTCCAAGGTCACTGGGTTGATGGAGCACAGTGAGCTCAGGGCTGATCCCCTCTAAAGTCCTTGCTAACTGGATTACAGCCAGGCCCAGCTGAGGTGCTGGTAGGCACTGCTGAATTAGCAGATCACTGAAGTTAAAAGCATTAAAAATCTCCCCCTCCCCCATCCCTCCCTACTGTCCCTCCCTCCCTTCTGCTTCTGCTTCTCTCTCTCTCTTTCTCTTTCTTTCTCTCTCTCTCTCTCTCACACACACACACAATTATTAAGCATCTCTAGCAAATCATCTTGGTTACTCTCAAAAGCTCTTCTGATGACTTCCAGGTCAAGCCACATGCCAAAGTTACCCAAGCATCAGCAGCTGGGATTAAGACAGCACATTCTCTAGATAATCTGAGTTCTCTAAGGTCTATTGTTCAAGGTATTTCCTCGTGCCAAAAGTGATCTTCAAATCCTTGGTGATTCATTTCTTCTGACACCAAAACACATCTATTACAAGGATTCAACTATCAAACTTCCACATTTTTCTCTTCTTTTCCTTCAGACTTATCCATGAGCTCATTAACCTATCTATAATAATAGTTTTTAAAAATTAAGAGACAGGGCTGGGATGCAGCTCAGTGGCAAAGCACTTATAGCAAGTGCAATGTCCTGGGTTCGATCCCCAGTACCTAAAAAAAAAACACAAACAAAATATAGTTTTAAAAAAACCCAAACAAACAAAAAAAAACCAGCCTTTGTGGGGAGTTAATTTTAAGGATGAGTGAGAAATGAATGCAAGTCTTGTATCCTTCTAGAGCATTGAATGAGGTTCTTATCTTTTCTATGTCAGATTCATTGCTGATTTTCTTTGTGTGTCTTCACAGTGCTGTGATATGATTTTTACATTCACTGAGAAATATAGTTAAGTAGTCAAAATGAAAGTATCACATGTAAATAACTCACTACATAATTAAGAAATCCTGTTCTCCAGTCTTTAACATTAAATATGTTGTAATTTAGTGACTTGTTTTGTGTTTTGGGGTTTTTTTGTTTTGTTTTGTTTTGGGGGGGGGATCCGGTCATGGGGCCTGAACTCTGGGCCTCGTGCTGTCGCTGTCCCTCAGCTCTTCAGCTCAAGGCTAGCGCTCTACCACTTGAGCCACAGCGCTACTTCCGGCTTTTTTCTTTTTTCTTATGTGGTGCTGAGGAATCGAACCTAGGGCCTCAAGCATGCAAGACAAGCACTCTACCACTGAGCCACCTTACCAGCCCTGTGTTTTGTTTTTTTTTGTTGTTGTTGTTTTTTTTTTTTTTTTGGTCAGTCATGGGGCTTGAACTCTGGGCCTGGGCACTGTCCCTCAGCTCTTCAGCTCAAGGCAAGCACTCTACCACTTGAGCTACAGCGCCCCTTCCAGTTTTCTGGTGGTTTATTGGAGATAGTCTCACGGTCTCTCCTGCCCGGGCTGGCTTTGAACCACGATCCTCAGATCTCAGCCTTCTGAGTAGCTAGGATTACAGGCGTGAGCTACCAGCGCCCGGCTTGTGTTTTGTTTTTAAGACAGGATGTAGCTATGTAAAAAAAAAAAAAGAGACAAAATTACTAATAGAAATGAGTCTGTTTCTTTCCTTCTAACACTGAGTATATTAACCTAATTCTCAGTGAAGATTATACATTCAAAACCTTGCAAGCACCCTACCAAGGATTCACTACATGTATGTTAGTATAGATACTAGTTTACAGATTATCTCAGTCCTTTTCTTTCCAGGATGAGGCCAATTATTGGCTCTGTGTGTGTGTGTGTGTGTGTGTGCGCGCCCGCGTGTGTGTGCATGCGCGTGCATGTGCACGCGCGCTAGTAATGCAGCTTGAACTCAAGGATTCTCACTCAGCTTTTTTGCTCACAGTTAGCACTCTAACACTTGAGCCATGCCTCCCACTCCAGTGTTTTGCTATTTAATTGGACATGAATTTCTCAGGTTTGTCTCTCTGACTTGGTTTTTGAACTGTGATCTCAGATCTCAGCCTCCTGAGCAGCTAGAATTACAAATGTGAGCCTCCAGTACCCAGCCTCAATTTGCTTTTTTTGGGGGAGGGGGCTTGATCTTTTTTTGTGTGTGAAAATATTGTACAGAGGGGTTACAATTACATGGGCAAGATAACGGTACATTTCTTATCAAACATTGTAGCCTCCTCCTTTGTTTCCCCTTCCCATCCCTTCCCATCCTCCCCCCCACCCTGCACCAAAGTTGTAAAGTTCGTTTTTGACATAAGGACTTGTACATCTCATTGTTGCAATGGGTCCACCTGTATCCCTATTTAAACAATTTGTTTTTCCCCTTCCTCTCCACAAATTATACCAACATCAAATACAGTGAAAGCAGGGGTTATACCGTGGGGGAGGGACATACAAAGCAACATAGAAATAATCTTATAAATGTGTTAGAAACAATTGCATGAAAGAAAAAAAAACATTTGTTTTGAAACTTCTCTTAAACAAGTGACAAAAAATATAAAGTTTAAATTAGTCAAAGTGAATGAAAGTAAATTAATCAAATGCTCTGGGGAAAACTTTGGGGGCAATGAAAGATGTTGGCTAAATTGAAATTTAGGAATTATGTCAGCTTTACTCCTCCATTTTTTTTCTGGTCATGGTGGGCCTACATTCTGGGCCTGGGCGCTGTCCCTCAGCTCTTCAGCTCAAGGCTAGCGCTCGACCACTTGAGCCACAGTGCCACTTCCAGCTTTTTCTGCTTATGTGGTGCTGAGGAATTGAAGCCAGGGCCTCATGCATGCAAGGCAAGTCCCAGTCCCTCCTCCATATTTTTCTTTTCGATTTTTGGCAGGACTGGGGCTTGAACTCAGAGTTATTCACTTGCTAGGTGTTTGCTCTGTGACTTGAGCTATGCTCCAGATCTTTTGTACTTTAGTTACTTCTTTAGATAAAGTCTTGAGTTTTTGCCTGGGGTTGGGCTTGGTCCGCCATCCTACCTGTGTCTTCTTAGTAGCTGGAATTGTAGGCATGATAAAACATTCCTGGCCTATTTATTGAGATAGGATCTTACTAACCTTTTGCCAGGCTGGCCTTCTACCATGATCTCCTGCTCTTAAGTTTCCCAAGTAGCTGTGATGATAGGCATAGACTACCTTGTTGAACCTATAATGTTGTGTCTGCACAAGTTGTGTTTATGCGGGAGGCATTACCTCTTCCAGAGTAACTAGAAGGGGATCAGGTCTGGTTTTTTATCAGAGAAGAACAGGAAGAGCTGTCCTGTGTGTGTGGAGCTGGTGCTCCGGAGTGATGGCCCCATCCGCTGGAACTGCTCTGCGCTGTCCTTCCTTTTTAGGACCTCAGCATCTCCTTCAAGATGGCGGCAGCTACAGAGTGTCCCAAAGTATCGCCGCCTGCTTTGCTGGCCCACCCACATCCTGGAATTCATGGCCAGTACTCTCAACAAAACAAGCCAATCCAGAAAAAAAATCCTTTAGAATCCTAAACAGGCTGAAGAGTCACTTCAGGGGGACAAAACACTTTCATCTCCAAGAGCTGAAAATGGGCTTTCTGTTTGCCCTTCTGTCTTTTCAAATAGAAGAAAACAGGGTAGCCATTGCTTTGAATTAGCTATATTTGATTTTTTTAAATTCGATTTTCTTGCTCATTTTGTTTTCTTGAAATACATGCTTAAAAATGAATTACTCCGATTTTGAGTTACAGTGAATTTGTCCAACATAGGACTATTGTTATCTATCACTCAGTGTAGGTCTTTACAGATAAGAAGAGCATTCAGGAATCATTACATGTAACATTCGAATGGTTGGATTTGAAATCAACCAATGATTATTTGAGTACCATAGTCCTACAGTTACTATGGTTCAATGTGATGTAGTTTTAGAGTAAAATCCAAGTACAGATAAAAGGAACTTCCCAAAGAGGAAAGGTCTTCCTTAGGAAGAAGTAGAATATCAATCCAGTGGGAAAACATTCTCCCAGTTGAGTTCATCCTGAAAGCTCTCCTCTCACAAATACATTTCAAGAATATAATATTCCCTCCACGCAGCAGCAACAAAGCTCAGAGAGACCCAAAGAGCAAAAGGAAACAGCTGAAAACCTCAGTCAGGATTTGGCAGGCTGCAGCATACAAGAGACCCTTCCTGTAATCTCAGCCCTTCGAGCACTTTGGTCAGTGGTATGGCAACCAGAGAGACAAGTTCAAGTTTGGCTCAGGACTCAGAGCATTAATAGGGAACTTCAGGCAAACAGACACAAAGACCAAGAACATGAGGCCTTCCCACTTTGGAGTCCTGGGAAGGCCTGTTGGGACTGTCTGGACAGCAAGTGAAGGAAGACAGATGGAGAAGGCACAGCTTGATCTGTATGTTCTTGCTCTGTCTGCTGGAGTTAGAGAAGAACTGCCTGGGCATGTCGGGTTGCGAGGTTTGACCCAAGTCAGGAGAACAGTATCATGCTTTGTGTGTACATATACACATGTACATATGTGTAAAAGGGGTATGAGAAATTCCTGTTGAGGTGTACTGAAAATGAAATGGTAAATAAGAATATATAAGCTCTCTAGAAATCAGAAAAGCCAAGACAAGGTAGGAGCAGAGAGTAGATGGCTGACATGGAGTTTCAGTAAATGAAGGGGTCTCATACAGGAATGGCTGCCACAGTCTAAGACCGACAGGGAGACTGTCAGGTTGATGATAGTGAGAAAGAGAGAAGGTCATCCAGAAAGCTATCTCAAAGAACATAGAAACATGGCTGACAAATACAACCACCATTTGCTCAGAATGTGCAACAACACACTATTACATGTTGGATGAATGTGATAAAGGAGTAAAATAATAATCTTCCCTTAGCTTTTTCACTCAAGGCTGGTGCTGTACCACCTAAGCCTCAGCTCCACTTCTGGCTTCTGGGTAGTTAATTAGAGATAAGAGTTTCATGGACTTCTCTGCCTGGCCTGGCTTTGAACCTTGATCCTCAGGTCTCAGCCTCCTTAGGAGCAAGGATTATAAAAAGTGTGAGCAATTGGCCCTTGGCCTTTCCATGATCTTTGAAAAAATAAAAACAGCTGTGTTAATTCATCAACAAGCTATCTGCAATTGTGTCTATCTTTTGATGTTCAGCTCAGATAAGGAAAAACAAACATCAAAATGAATTAGAATTGGGGGTAGTTTAAATATACATTGAGTTCTTTATCTAACAAATCCAATAGAACATCATTATTAATTTCAATGTTTTGGAAAAAAGGTTCTTTTCACTCATTTTAGCTGTGTGGGTCCAAGACAATACTATACAATACGACCAGATTCAAGTGAGTTAAAAAAAAATCCTTCTTACTAGAAAGGCTCACAAAGAATTTCTGAAAGAATGTGACTTGAGTTTTGAAAATTGTTATTGAAATGTAGTTTGAAATTTGTTCCAGAAGTTATTTATAACCAAAGAGCATGAAAATTGACAATGATGGACAAGCAAAATGTCTTCCTGGGTAGAGGCTGGGGATTCAATTGAGAATAAGAATTTGAAAAATAGCATTTGCTCATTTTAAACAAGCATTTGTTTTCCCAAATGGATTTTGGGGAACTTGGCTTTACTACAACTTCTATTACTACATTACAAAACTGGAACACACTAGGACCTATCTCCATTTAGCATGAAATGCTGTAAAGATGCTAAAGGAAAATTAAACACACACTTGCAGAACACACACATTTCACCGGAAAATAAATCATTATGAATCATTACTGCTCAAAGAAGAGAAATCCCTGTGAGAATAATGTAGATAGAGTGGAAGTTGGTATCTTTCTTCTGAGTGGGCAACACCAGCACTTGTCTTTTCAGGGAATGCCAATTTACTCTTGCATTCAAATCCTGTAATAAAAATGCCTCATACGTGCCTTATAAAATTGTTCCTCAAAATACAGAAGGCTGGGCTGAGTGTGGTAGCATACACCTATAATCCCAGCACTCAGGAGCTAATGTAGGAAGACCAAGAGTTCAAGACTAGCCTAATATATCTAGAAAAACTTGGTCTTAAGGAAATAAGCAAACAAACACGGAGGACTGAATCTACAATAAATTTATATCTAGATGACCAAATGCAAAATCTTTTTTTCTTGTGTTATAGATAATAAATGGCTATCTCTCTTGGGAAATTTTTCTCTCTATAAACAACAATGCCACATTTGTGTATATATATATATATATATATATATATATATATATGCATTTCTAGCCATCAGAAAGTTCTGGGCTGTTCTTATTTTTCCCTTGTAGATCTTTTATTCTAATATATATTTCCTGATTCTGATCTTTACTTGTTACCGACTTTGTATATTCACCAAAGCAACCACAACAACTTTGTAGAATGATGAAAGAATATGAAAAGTTTAAATTTTTCACCATAATTTTCATCATATTTGATCCTATGTATGCAAATGAATGACATTTCCTCCATTACACTGATGTCTACACAGACAGTTCTTGTAAACTCTTGGTTGCTGCTATGAGATTAAAATAACTGTTAATAGCTTTTCCTTTCAGACAGAAAGTTTTCAGTCCCTCTCTTGCAGGATTATTAGTCATGTTCCTGCTAGCCATTTGGAAATTTCCAGATAAGAAATTACGTAGTTGGCTATATATACTCCAGCCTGGCCTAGTTCTGCCCTTGAATACTGAGTGTGTGATTCATTTGGTATTTTGCATGTGTATATTTACTAGCATTGAACATAAATATGTAATAAATCAACTGAAAATCTTTATCCTATTACTCCCCATTTCATCAAATCAAGCTAGAATAGAAATATGAAAGTGTCTGTTTATTTACTTTGAAAAGGAGAGTAAAACTAGAGTGACATTTTAAATTGTCCTTGTCAACCTTCAGGCTTTTTCATCATTCTTCTCCAGCTCATATTATGCTCTGAGCTTAATATTCTTCTCACTGTTTCCCAAATATGTTTCATTCAGTTGCAGCACATAGTAAATATTCTGAAGATAATGTGCATATAGTAGAGAAATGCACAGATGACTGAGTGAGGTCTTGACTTATTAGAAACCTCTTCTTTTTTTCCCTCTATGAGCATCTGACAAGGTGCAAACCATCTATCAATTGTGTTATAACTATATTCAAGGATATCTCCTCTTCTGACAAAAAACTACATAAAGAAAGGTAGCAGATCTTTTTCATCTTTGTGTTCCCAACAAGGACTTAGTGTATGGTAGTTATACAAGTATATTTAGGAAAGGAGGGAGGAAGAAAAGGAAGAAGAAAGCAACACTGTTTTCCATTACTCCCAAGAATGTTTGGCATTTTACTAGCCACTCAGAGTTGCATTCAATACAGAAAAATGCTTGCCTTGAGTTTTTCAATACCACCCTTGCACACGCAGATTGAATTTTGTTTTGCTGAATTCACCCATTCATGATTAGTTGGGTAGCTAAGCTCTTTGTCTTTACATATGTAGCTAAGAATCCCTCTGGCTGTTGTGAATTTTACTCAATATTCAAACCCTTACTATTTGTCTGCTGAAATAGAGCCACTGTCGCTCCTCTGCCAATCAGAACTGAGTAAGACCCTTCCATTGTTGAGTAAGCATTAAGCAATTCACAAAAGTTACCCATCTGCTAACTCTAGTTGCCCTGTCGATTACTAGCATAACAAATGTGATGTTTCTCAAGCTCCTCTTTTGATTTACTAACTAGGTAGGGGAAACAGCTTGATATATCCCATTAAGTCAGTGAACCCTGACATTTTCAACATAAAGACAGAAAACAGTAATAAGTTCAAGACCAAAATGGAAGTATATCTGTTTCTTTGGCTTTCAAGATTACTTAGCTGAGTAGAAAAAGAAGAAATGTACTTGAACCCCTGCAATATCCACCAATGAAACATTCTGAATGTGATGCAGACTTTTCTGAAAGAAGAATGAGATGGCTATCATTTCTCCCACAGTCTGTAATCAAATAATGGAGTGTGAACAAGGTCCAGCTCATTTTGGCTTTCAGCCTCTCAGCATGGTTCAAGTACATGCCAGATACTCTACTCTTACATCTAATATAGTCCTGCACACAAATCTAAATTATTCAAGCCCTCCCAAAGAAGAGAGCATTCAGCAGCATGCCCACAATGCCATTCCCTTACCTCAAATCAGGTTGCTCACCAATCAGCTGTTTGTCACCCATCATCCTACTTTCAATTTACATTTTTTTTGTGTCAGTTATGGAACTTGTACTCTGGACCTGAACACTGTCCCTCAGCTCTTCAGCTCAAAGGTAGCACTCTATCACTTGAGCCACAGGGCCACTTCTGGTTTTCTGGAGTTTCATGGACTTTCCTGCCAGGGTTGGTTTGGAACCACAATCCTCAGATCTCAGCCTTCTGAGTAGCTAGGATTACAGGCGTGAGCCACCAGCGCCTAGCTCAATTTACAATTTTTATATTCTACAGATAATACAAGATGCTTATTACTGTCACCCAAAAATACATCTTCCATATGCATACTCATTTTTCAAATTTAAAATCTAATTTCTCTGGAGCAGAGGGGAGTGAATCATAATTGGGAAGGGGTGAGAGAAGAGCAGGGACTCACTGGGTAGCCCAGATGGGCCTTGTACTTGTGATTCTGCCTTGGCCTCCTGAGAGAGGAGGTTTGTGAGAGAGATTACAGGTTTGTGCCACCATGCCAGACTCTTCATTAGCTTAAGAAAAGGAAAATTTGGTTGTTAAGGTCCAGTATCTGCAAATCTTAGGCAGACACCATGCTTTCTTTATTTTGATCCCTAAAGAAAACAATAATATAAATGAATCGCCATAAACGTATTTTATACTTTGTAATGCAGAGATCAGATTCAGTTTATTTTACTCCTTCAAATAGGAATTGCATTATATCATGGCTGAGACTTTGGCTACCATCCTGGCCTACAGCTCAGCAAGAGACAAATGACCTTGTGGTATTAAGTAAGATCTAGAAAAGCCAGGCAGAAAGACAAAGCAAAGAGAACTACACTTCAAGAGGTCTAATTCTAGTTCTCACTAACTGGAAGCTTGAAAGAATATTCAGCATTCCACACCAAGTTCATATTCGCCACAATGGGAGTCAATTCTGAGGCAACCAGGTCACTTTCAAGTATGTTTATTTGAAACTTCAACTTTGTTTCCAGTTAGCTCTGCAAAAGCAGCTCCCTCAATTCTGTCCCATTTTCCTCCTCAAAGCTGTATCTCCTCCTCAAAGCTTCATCTCACTCCAGCCTCTGCCTACTTACTAGCTCCCTTCTCCCTCTCTCCTAGACTTTTAGCCCCCCCCCCGTTCCCAGAATGCACCACATGCAAGTCCTTTCCTCCCCTGACATTTCCTCAGTACTTTCATCCTAACTCCAATTCAGCCTGAAAGAAGAGTGAGTCACCTTGAGCATGCCTTTTCTGATCATCCCCTTTAGGCTTGTCTAATTTCCATTAATGCCTTTCCTTTGTTATCAGGACACTTACATTATTTAATAGTTATCTCTCTGTAAATGTATCTCCCTATTCTAGTTCACGTGCCCTTTAAAGGTAGGGAACATTTATTCCACTTTTATTTTCTTCTTTCAGGGTTAAGCTCAACACTTAGTTTTATAAATGTTTATTGAATGAGTTAATAATTTATAGATACACAGAGAACCAAAGACAGGGAAAATAGCATAGGCAAAAACACTAATATAGGAGTAACTATTCTCTCTAGAGATATAGATGAACTAGATAGTCTTACTGATTCTTTTCCGCATGCAAAAGCTGTATATTATGTTACTATTTTTTTCCTGAATCAAATCCTTAATATCAACCACCAAAGAACCAGAGGTAAGTAACCCAAATCACTCTGGATAAAAATATGTTGTCCCTTAAACTTTTTATTTCAGAATAATCTTAGATTTACAAACCAAAAAGAAAGTTGCAAAGATAGTACCAAGTTTTCCCATATACTTTTCATCCAGTTTCCCCTAATGCTAACATCTCATATAACTAAGATGCATCTAAGATAACTGAAAAATTGGCATTGTTATATTGCTACCAATAAAATGCCAGTCTATTATCAAATATCATCAGTTTTCTACAACTGTTTTTTTTTCCTGTCTCAGGAGCCAATTCAGGATACTATAGTGCATTTTCTGTACTCTTAAACCTCAAATACTGATTTGATTTGGAAAACAAATACTGCTTCAAAGTTCAATGAACATCTCCTATAGCCCCAGTGTGATGTAGGGTCAGCACCTCCTTTCCAGTTCTCAGTCAAATGCCACACAATGAATAAAGTCGGGCTCCCAACGCTGGCATAGCTGTGAACTCATATAGGCTAAGAATACTGCAGCCAGGTCAGCACAAGGTTTCTAAATAAAGACACCCAGGTAGAGTAGAGATGCTAGCAAATATGACAACCGGCAATAAAGAGCACCTGAGATGAGGTGTCACAAGAGGATCAAAAGTTCTCAAATCATCTTCAAGAGGCTTTTGTCCTGATGCCTAGAGCATGGTGGCCTGGGTTAAAAAAGAGCTGCCAATGACAAAATGAGGAAGATGGGCTGAGCTGATGCTAATCTCAACCCCAGACAGGGAGGCTGAGAGGAAGGTAGAAGGGCCAGGAACAAAAGCATCAGGAGCATCTGATTTCAGCAAAGTAGCCTCCATGGTGCACAGGGCATTAAAACAGAAACTAAGGAGCTCAGTTTCATTAATTTCTGTGTTCCCAGGATTTATAAGATAGAGAATGGTGTATTTAGGGAGAGATGGTGAACTTGAGCTCTTGGGAAAGTTTGAAAGCAGACTAAAAGAAAGACACCATGGAGAAGAAAGACTGACTGTGGAATAAATGTTCATCCTAAGAGTCTATCCTAGTTTTACAATAGTCAACTAAATGTTCTTAAATCTTATCCTGGCTAAGAATTGTGGGCAAGAAGGAATTACACATACTTCTATTTAGCTAATGATGATGAAGTATTTAATTATCACTCATATCTAACACAGCAAGTCAAATGTTAAAGCTTTGTGAACCTGAACTGCAAAGCCACAAGAGGAATGAGTGTTTGATATGTATTCTGGTGCCAGGCAAAGCTTTTCAATCAAGGGTTTAGAGCTCTGGTTCCCAACTGGAAACACCTTCCACTCTGTAGGATATTTGGCAGCGTCCAGAGACATCTTCCATTTTCCCAGTCTGGGTGGGGGTTGATGCTTGCTACTAGTATGTAGCCTTTGGTGGGGGTAGGTGTGTGCTGCTGGTATGTGGCCTTGGATGGAGGTTAAACCATGCTGCTGGGATGTGGTGGGTAGAAGCCAGGGGTGCTGCAAAATGTCCTACAATACATAGGGCCTGCCATCTGGCCAGAATATCAACGTGCCGATGTTCCAACAACTCTCATTTAGAATCACCATCTTTCTTTAATATACATTATTTAACAACTAACCAAACATAGTTTGCCTTTTATACAAATCCTTCAATAAGAAGACCATTTGGATGTAGGCATGCTTATAAAATGTAACCCAACATGCATAATCTGAGTTTCAATCATGCACTGGAATATGCAGAATATTGCCCAGCTATGCAGAATGAGACCACAGTGGATGAAAGGTGACTACAACTTTGGCAGGCTTTGGGAAGACCAAAGCAAAACCTGTTTGGCTCTCAGTAGATTCCTAACTGATAGAAGCTAATAAAGTTTTTATTGGGGCTTACTTATGTAAGTTCCTGGATATAAGAATATTAACCATAAAGCAAATATCTGCATTTAGCTCCTGTGCCCATTTATTAATTGGGTTATTGATTCTTTGAGAGTTTAGTTACTTGAGCCCCTTATATTTTCTGGATATTAGAACCTTGTCAGATGGATAGCTGGTAGAAATATTCTACACTTCTGTAGGTTTTTTGTTTAGCTTAATAAATATGTCCTCTGCTGTGCAGAAACATTTTAGCCCGATGCAATTCCATTTTTCAGTTCTCATTACTATTTACTGAGCTCTGGGAAATTTTTTATTAGATAAATTTTTATTAAGATTAAGTGATTACATAAATTTTACAAACTTCACAGTATTATGGGATAATGATACTCAATTCAAGTCACAAGCACATTTAACCTTCACAAGGCAAACTGTCATTATCATGGTCTAAAAGTTTGTGAATTCTATAAGCTTTGACAATACAACTATTTCTTCCACATTGGGTGATATGTACATTTGCCCTGAGAATTCTATTCAGGAAGTTCCTGTGATGTCAATAAATTTCTCCTATTCCTTTCTGTAGTAATTCTTACTACAGGCCTTACATTGAGATCTTTTATCCATTTTTAATTGGTATTAGTTCAAGGTGACAGTGATCCAGTTTCTATCTTCTGCTTATGAATGTCCTGTTTTTCCAACATCATTTGTTAGAGAGACTGGCTTTTTTCCCCCAACATATATTTTTGGCTCTCTTGTCATGTATCAGATGGTTGTAGATACATAGGGTTATTTTGGGGTCTTCTAAATAGGTAATGGAGATAAATTGAGACTTCTCAGAAGAAATAAAAATGGCCAAAAAACACATGAAGAAATGCTCAAAATCTCTGGCCATTAAACAAATGCAGATCAAAACCACACAGATCCCATCTCATA
Organism: Dipodomys ordii; assembly: GCF_000151885.1. NCBI lineage: Eukaryota > Metazoa > Chordata > Mammalia > Rodentia > Heteromyidae > Dipodomys > Dipodomys ordii. The sequence goes on from NW_012267221.1 coordinate 5,020,285, forward strand.
CCAGTAAGAAAGAAAAACCATCATCTATAATGCAAAGAAGTAAGGTACCAGTGGTTCACATCTGCAATCCCAGCTACTCAGAAACCTGAGATTAGAGGATTCTAGTTTCAAGAAAGACCTGCAAAGGTAAATCCATGACAATCTTATCTCCAGTTAAGCACCAAAAAGAATGGAGCTATGACTCAAGTGGTAAATTACTAGCCTTGAATGAAAAATCTAAAGGACAGCACATAGGCCCTGCATTCAAGACTAGTATCACCACAAAAAAGAGAAAAAGTCATGAGTTTATGGCTGGCACCTGTAATCCCAGCTACTTAGAATATGGAAATATGAGGATCATGGTTTAAAGCCAGCCCAGGCAGGAGATTCTTATCTCCCATTAGCCACCAAAATGTGGCTCAAGGGTAGAGCACTAGCATGGAACAAAAAAAGCCAAGGGATAGCACCCAAGCCCTGAGTTCAAGACTCAATACACACACACACACACACACACACACACACACACACACACAAATAGAATACAAACAACAACAAACGCTAACAAAGATGTGGGGAGAAAGGAACACTCTTATATTGTGGGTGGGAGTATAAACTAGTGTGACCTATAGAAGGCAATTTGGAGGTTCCTCAAAACACTAAACATGGAACTACCCTGTAATACAGTGTATTTGTCCTAGAGATTACAAACCAGGATATGGTAGACACTTGCACACCCATGTGCATTGCTACACTATTCACCATAGTTAAGTTATGGAAACAGCACAGATACCCTGCAATGGAAGCATTTAGAAAATGTAGTATTTATTTACCAGTCCTGGGGCTTGAACTCAGGGCATGGGGACTGTCCCTGAGCTTCTTTTTGCTCAAGGCTAGCACTCTACCAACTTGAACCACAGAGCCACTTCTGGCCTTTTCTGTTTATGTGGTACTGAGGAATCTAACCCAGGGCTTCATGCATGCTAGGCAAGCACTCTACCACTAAGCCACATTCCCAGTCCAAAATGTGGTATTTATATGCAATGGACATTTACTCATCCATCAGGGAGCATATGCCATCAGCAGGAAAATAGAAGACCTAGAAAAAACTGTTAAATGAAGTAAGTCCGGTTCAGGAAGACAAAGGACACATGTTTTCTCTCATATGTGGAAATTAAAACTAAATTATAAACATATACAGTCATATGCATATTTATACAAACAAATGGACTAAAGTATGGTAAGTATGAGAGGGTTTCAGTGGTGTAACCCCTCTGAACAACTTACAGTTCACCAAAATGAAAACCATGAAGCTGAAACATATTTTGTCAGATGGGAAGTCAACAACAGAAGTGGGGGAAGAGGCTGGGACAATGGGGAGAAGAAAGGTGAACAAATGCAGTCATTATATTTAATGTACATATGTGAAAATGGAGCCAGCTAACTTGAGAGATGGGGGAAGATGATGGAAAAAGAGACATTGATCAAGAGGCACTTACAAACTAATATGTTTAACTGAAACCTTAAAGATAACTTTTTAATTTGTGTGTGTGTTAAAAAAAAAAACAAACACCAGGGAGGACTCAGGTAAACTTGGGTCTGGAGAAGTATTGGAAATGAACCAAAAGAATTACTGCCTCATAGGATTAAGGACTAAATTAAAGCTCGGCACAGTGCAAAAAGATAATCAATGCTCAAAAAATATATTAGTCATAATGAGGAGGAGTTACATTATTATTAGGAATATCAAATCTGCACACAGTATTTCTGAAATAAGCCCTGTAGTTTATGCTCAGATGTCTGCTTCCCTCCATATGCACTGTCTAGGCACAAGTAGGAAAGCATGAAAGAGAACACTGGCTGGAATCCCAATGCTCTCACAACTGCAGGTCTTCAGTTGTAACTCCTCCTCTCAATATGGCAGAAAGGAATGTTTTGAAAACAAAAGTGAAAAGGGCTGAGAGAAAGGATGCTACTAGTTTCCATATTAAGACACAACCACCACCCTCTACCATATGTACTGATTTGTCCTCTGCCAACATTTGTCATTTGCCATTAGGGAGACATGGCCCATGTTTCCAAGTTGCCATGAAAGCACGTATCAATATATTTTTAATAAAGCAGACCCTTGGCATCTCTGAAGTCTATTATTTCACTCACTGAGTTAATGAGCATGTACTAAACATTCAGCCACAGGCTGTCCACCAGGGGAGTTGCAAAAACCAGAACAATGTTGTCTTCCCTCTCAAAAATCACTGAACCTATGGTTAGTAACAGTCAAATCTGGATGGCTCCAGAGACCCCTTTCTTTTCCTCTATGCCTAGCTTAGCAGAAAGCTGGCTCTGCTCTACAAGAAAATAGACTGGAACTGCCACTGGACCCCCAAAGGCTTTCCCTTTCTAATAAGGCTACTTCCCTGACCAGGGAGACCACTATTACACAATCACATCAATGTTCCCTGGTCACCAATGCTAAAAGTATGCAAGGCATTATCTAACAGACTTGTGCCTATGGTGCATTCACACTTTCATTCCAAGTCTGAGATGTGGGGTGGGAGTTCATGAGATTGTGGGCATGCTTCTATGTAGGTCCTTGTGAACTCTTTTCCAAATAAATACTATATAATATCTGCACTGTGTAGTATTCTCACCGCATGGAACCAACCCCATGAAAAACAGTCAGAACTAACAAAGACAGTAAATGCAGACATGCAGAAGTCAGGATCATTATATCAACAATCTGGATATAGATTGTGTGAAATTTTAGATGTTCCTATTTGTACAAAACAGACTCAAATAACCAATGACTGAAAAAGATTTTCCTAAATAATAAAGTATATAGGAGGACTGAATGAATGCCTGTTCCTTGAAGTTCTGTGACATATCCTCCATGTTTTTTAATAAAACAATAGCCAACAAAAACCTGAATGCTTTCCTCCCATTACTACAACCCAGAATAAACTTTGTAAATTTCAGAAAAGACTTGATTTCTGATTGTAAGCATTATGCCCACCTTTGGTCCTCAGCTCTACCCAGACCTTAGCTCCTCCCAACCCTGGAGTTCCCACCATACAGCTGGCCCCTCCCTCTCTCCGCCCAGACCCACCTGAGCTCCCCTCTAACTCACTTCCTACCCCAAGACCCTGCTGCTACATAGATAGTGGAGGGTGCCATGTGCTATCTGTCCGGGGGAAATATGGCTCCTCTAATAAAACTTGTAATAATCATTTTCCTGTGTCTGCCTACCTTCTTGTGGTCCTCTGGGATGGATGTGATGGATCCTTTCATTTGGTGGCTCTACGGGGATAGGTTGCGCAGTGGATTTGCTCCCCCTTCCATTTGCGATGGGGTTCCAACCAGCTGCCCCGGGACCTAGCCTGAGGACCTATACCACTGTCGCAAGAGGACCACCCAAGGTAACTTTCTCCTGACTGAGAGCTCTACCTGCTGCCCATCCAACACCGGCTAATTAAGTCCTACCCCCAGGTAAGTGAAGAGTCTTAGATTTCACTGTGCAGGCTCCATTCCTGGGGGGGGGGGGTCAGGGGCCCCTCCAAACACTTGGCCAAGTATCTAGCTGATGGCCTCCATGGCTGAGGGACGCCATGGAGAAACGTGACAAGATTTCCACTGGTTATTTCCCACTTTTTGAGCCAAATTCACTGCCGAGGGGGCTTGCAGCAAGATTTTGGTTCCACATCACTTACCATACAAAAGGACACAACTAAATTTCTTTACAATCAAATTTGGCCCCAAATTTAAATTCTCTCTCTCTCTCTCTGTCTCTCTCTCCTTGAGTACTGGGTGGGTCAAATTTGGGATGCAAAGCCCTGGAAGAATGTAGTCCAGCAATAATTTGTTTATACTGGTTGAGATAAAAGAATGGGTGAATTTAAATTTAAACTCCTCCCCCATGGGATCCTTCCTCTTCAGAGCCCCTCCTGGGGGTGGGGGGGAGGAATCCTTCTCTAGCAGGAGCTCCTCCTTTTCAGGATCCCTCCCGCAGGGATTCCATCCCTTCCTCTGCCGGACCCCCTCCTCTGTGGGATCCCTCCTCTGCCTTTGCAGTGTGTGTGGGGGGGTGTGGAACCTGAAGCTCCTGTGTGCAGGATGCAATGTCAAAATCTTCAGCTCTCTTTAGCATTGACCATGTGGCAGATGCGCCATCTTGGCATCATGGGAGTTCAGCTGCTGTTTTACATCAACTCAATTTTACACCAACTCAACTTGAATCTGTGACCCCTCTCCCCCTGACCTGCCACATGTCTGTTCATGTCTTGTCTCCTGTGTACTAAAAGTTCTATTTGGAGTATAAGCCCAGGTGCGGCCCATTTCAGGGAAGGAGGAATAACGACTGGGGGCATGAAAGGGGGTGTCTAGGGTCTTTGGGGCAACTGACTTGGGGAGAGCATAATGGACTGGTTGGGAGTATCAGTAGAGGCTACTATAAATACAAATAGCAGGTAACAAAAGCAAGACTGTAATCTCGTCCATGATGAACATCCCAAAAAATACAGCTCCATTGCAAAATGCAATGGTTTGATGTCCAAATAAAACAGTAATGAGCTCTGCCTGTATGTTTGTTAACCCTACCATGACAACCCAATTTAGAAAGTATTAGGTGTCTAAATGTGGTTTTCTTTTGTGGACACTAATGAATAGGAACAGAACAACTGTAGAAGTCTTAGTCTTCAATAGAAATCTTCATAGCAACCCTTACACATCCACTGATTTTATGTAACATGTAGTTTGATTCTCTATTTACAATTTTTTTTCAGCTGAAAAGCAGCTGTTTTCTGATCACAGAGCTGGCCTTAGAATTCTTAGCTTTTGCCAGTTTTAAACTCCCATGCTTAGTTTAGGAAGTTGGAAGAGTTTTATCACCAATGAGCTTTAGAAACGAATTCCATTATCTGTTACAGTCAAAAAATTATAAACATAAAATAGTGAGTGTTGGCGTAAACCAACATGGGTGATAATAGAAGAACCACACTAATCTAACCCCTGCTGCATTCACTCTTCCCTCACCTAAGAGTGGATTAGTTTCCTACTGAACTTGTAATGAGTGATCACAAACCTAGTAGTTTTATTATTTCATAGTTTTATGGGTAAGAAGTCTAATATAAATAAAAAATTAAATTGTCTGAAACTCTGCTTTTCTTCTGGAGCCTACAGGATAATCTGTTTCCTCCCCTGTTCCAGCTCCTGTAGACCACTTGCCTTCTTTGGCTCACACACTCTCTTCCGCCATCTTAGAAGAAGTGATGGCAGGACTGAGTCCTGCTCCCACTGCCTCCTGTCTGTTCTTTTGTCTGCCTCCCTCATCTAATTATGTGGACCTTGTATTGGTCAGCTTTCTGTCACTGTAACAAATAAAATAAAAGCTCTGAGATAAAACAAGTTATAAAGAGAAAAGCTATTTTGGCTCACAGTTGTAAAGATTTCAGTTTTTCTCGGTGCTTCTGGAGAGACAGTATATCATGGTGGAAATGAATGGTGGGAACATGTAGCAGAGCAAAGCCATTCACCTCATGGCCAGGGAGAAAGAAGAGGTCCGGGGTTACTCTGCACATTTTGAGAGCATGCCCCAAAGACTCAAAACCTCTTAATAGGCCCCACTTTTTTTTTGGCAGTCTTGAACTTCAATAAGAGCTTCTAGCCCAGTAGGCAGGCGTTCTTCTACGTAGGACTGCAAGAAAACCTGTTTTGTTTTTTTTTTTAATCAAAGTGCACTTGTTGATTAAACGTTCCTGCTTTGGTGAGGTTGTTAGGCTCTGGTTAAGGAAAAGAGGATTTACTTTGGGATAAGAAAAAGTCTTTGAAATGTAAAATATTGTCTTAAACTGGCTTCTTTTCAAAATGAAAGTAAGACATACCTCAGACTGTTCAAGGAATAGCAGAGGGTGTGTATATCTGTATACTGTTAAGCTTATTTCAAAGTTCCCTTATATAAATACATTTTACACTATTCAAACTAGCCAATCATGAGCAGATTGTGAACCTGAGCTCAATCAATCTGAGCAAAGTGGTGGGAACTGCTACTTTGGGAATTAAATACAAGAGCAGTTTGCCTGTTCTGTGTGCTTCTTTGCCAGATTTTTGGCTGATGGCACACCCTTCTACAGAAGTAAATTTTGCCTTCCTGAGACAATTATTTATTTTTGAATCCATCATTATGACTCCAATATTTCTTGGAGAGCATACTTATAACAAGCCCTGCCCCTAGCTTGTTTTGCTTTGCTTATTTTTAAAATAAAGCATCATATGAAAGCTCTGGAAAAACTAGGAATCCAGAGAACACTCCTCAACATAATAAAGGCTGTGGATGACAAAACTACAACCAGCATTATACTTAATGGTGAGAAACTAAAGCCATTTCTTTTAAAATCAGGAACAAGAAAAGGATGTCCACTCTCTCCACTCCTCTTCAATTTAGTATTAGAATGCCTAGCTACAGCAATAAGACAAGATGCAAACATAAAGGGGATCCAAATAGGGATGATGAAGTAAAACTCTCCCTCTTTGCAGATGACAGGATCTTGTATTTAAAGCACCCCATGGACTCCATTCCCAAGTTACTTAGCTGATTCGAAACTTTGGCAAAGTAGCAGAGTATAAAATTAACCCTCAAAAATCAATGGCTTTCCTGTATGCCAATAATGAGACAAACACAGCTGAAATCAGGAAAGCAACTTCTTTTGTAATAACCCCACAAAAAATGAAATACCTAGGAATTAACTAAAGAAGTGAAGGACCTCTATGATGAAAACTTTAAAAGGAAATTAAAGCAGAACTAACGAAGTGGAAAAACATCCCATGCTCCTGGATAGGGAGGATTAACATTGTGACAATGGCAATACTGGCAAAGGCTATCTACTAATTCAATGCAATAGCCATCAATGTCCCAACTTTATTCTTCAATGAAATAGAAGAAGCAATAAAAAAATTCATATGGAATAATAAAAGACCCTGAATACCAAAAACAATCCTTAGTGGAAAGAACAGTGCTGAAGGAATATCAATACCAAACTTCAAACTCTACTACAAAGCCATAGTAATCAAAACAGCTTGGTACTGGCACAAGAACAGACCTAAGGACCCAAATAGAATGGAAGACCCAGAAATGAACCCACAGACTTATAGCCACCTAAACTTCGATAAGGGAGCCAAAAAAATAGAATGGAAGAAAGACAGCTTCTAAGTAAATGGTAATGGGAAAATTGGTTAAATACCTGTAGAAAGCTAAAATTAGATCCTTATATATCACCCTGCACCCAAATCAACTCCAAATGGATCAAAAACCTTGAAGTAAAAGCAGACACCTGAAAACATTACAGGGAGGCATAGCTCCTTGGCACATGTCGAAATTTCCTTAATAAAGGCCCAGAAACACCAAATCAAAGAAAGATTGGACAAATGGGATTGCCTTAAGCTGCAGATGCATGGCAAGGGAAATAGCTAGTAAGAGCAATAGAAAGGCTACACACTGGGAGAAGATCTTCACTATACAACAGACAAGAGCCTCATATCTAAAATATTAAATCTGAAATATCTAAAAAATTAAATCCCCCAAAAACAAATCCTCAAAGAAACAACCACCCCCCATTAATAAATGGGCTAAAGACTAAAAGAGAGACTTCTCTGAAGAAGAAATAGAATGGCCGATAGACACATGAAGAAATGTTCAACCTGTCTGGCCATAAAAGAAATGCAAATCAAAACAACATTGAGATTCCACCTCACCCCAGTTAGAATGGCTATAATCAAGAAATCTAATAACAACAGATGCTGGAGGGGATGTGGCCATAAAGGAAACCTACTGTATTGTTGGTAGAAGTGTAAACATGTTCAACCACTCTGGAAAGCAGTATGGAGGTTCCTCAAAAGACTACACATAGAGCTCCCCTATGACCCAGCAATCCCACTTCTGGGCATTTACCCAAATGATCACAAACAAGGCTATACTAAAGCTACCAGCACAACTTCTGTTTATCGCAGCATTATTTACCATAGCTAAGATAGGAACCAACCCAGATGCCCCTCAGTAGATGAATGGATCAAGAAAATGTGGTGATATATATATAGATATAGATAGATATTGATATATATAGATATCTATCTATCTCTCTATCTATCTATCTAGAGAGAGAGAGAGAGAGAGAGAGAAATTCTATGCCTACATCAGAAAGAAAGTCACCACCCCATTTGTTAGGAAATGGAAAGACTTGGAAAAAATCATATTAAGTATAGGTCCCATGGTTTCTCTCATTTGTAATAATTAGTATATGTCTAGGATAATTTTATCAGACAAGCAAAAAAGCTCAAAATCTATGTACATATGACCATATAAGATGATGGTAAGTGAAATGAACCCCAAGATATGCAAGAGGTCTTTCATTGTTGTTGTTTTTAATGTATTATGTGATGTTTTTGTTTCCTTTGTATATTCTCCCCTTATGGTATATACCCTGTTGTCATTGTACTTGATTTTGGTTCCCTGCATCTTGTATATACATTTGTCTAATTTGGGGAGGGGAAGGGAATAAATACCAAAATGCTGAAAGAAGGACACAGGATGACCCATTGCAACCATTATACACACAAGACACTGTATTGGAAATGAACTTTACAACTTCAGGGTGGGGGAGGATTGTGGGAGGTGGGGAAGGGAAGAGAACAACAAAGGAGGAGGTAACAATGCTCAACAAGAAATGTACTCATGCCGGGCGCCAGTGGCTCATGCCTGTAATCCTAGCTATTCAGGAGGCTGAGCTCTAAGGATCACAGTTCAAAGCCAGGCCAGGCAGGAAAGTTCATGAGACTCATCTCCAATAAACCACTAGAAAACAGGAAGTGGCGTTGTGGCTCAAGCGGTAGAGAGCTCACCTTGAGCTTTAGAGTGCAGGGACAGTGCCCAAGCCCAGAGTTCAAGCCCCATGATGTACCA
>NW_012267221.1:5031189-5082621 GCF_000151885.1 Dipodomys ordii
CTCACAGACTTTCCTGCCTGGGCTGGCTTTGAACCGTGATCCTCAGATCTCAGCCTCCTGAGTAGCTAGGATTACAGGTGTGAGCCACCAGCGCCTGGCTCTCTTGCATTCTTGTATATACATTTTTCTAATTTGGGGAGTGCAAGGGAAATAACAAAATACTGAAATAAGGATACAGGTTGATCCATTGTAACAATGAGATATATAAGACACTATGTTGAAAATGAACTTTACAACTTTGGTGGGGGTCGGGGGAGAGGGGTAGGGAATGGATCCTAAGGGAAAAACAAAGAAGGAGGTAACAATGCTAGATAGGAAATATACTCATTACCTTACTCATGTAACTGTAACCCCTCTGTACAGTATTTTTACAATAAAAACATAAAAATCTCTTGCATGTTCATTAATAATATACGTGTGTATGCGTATATATGTATATATTCTAAAGGTTCCTAAAGTATGTATATATGTCTATCTGTCTTATACGTACACATCACCATAGAAAACAGGTATAACATTATAAAGGCAAATTATTTATTTATAAGGTAGTAATGCCTGATTTTTTTCTCAACCATCAACTAAATACAACTGGCCAGAATTATCTAATTTAGCAAGCTCCAGAACAGTTTCTTGTTCTATAATGTTACAGATTTTTCCAACTTAGGGTATTTACTATTTCTATGGTATATATTTTTTCTTTTTTTCTTTTTCTGATGGGGCTTGAATTCAGGGCCTGGTGCTGTCTGTAAGCCTTTTGGATAGCAGTCTACCACTTGAGCCACAGGTCTAATTCTGGCGCTGTTAGATTACTGGAGATAAAAGTCTCATGCCCAGGCTAGCTTTGTACTGCAACCCTCAGATCTCAGCCTCCTGAGGAGCTAAGATTATATATGAGCCACCAGTACCCAGGCTGTTTTTCCCCTTTTTAGGAATTCCAAACCAACATTGTTTGGAAATAGAGTTGAAGTATGGTAGAGACATATACCCTTTACACATAATGATGAAGATCACATCTTTATTTAAAAAAGAAAGTCTCAGGTAATGGTAATGCTTCAGAATGTGATGCCCTGGTTCATTTAGGCAGAGCTGAAAAGTTCATCATTTGTGTTATTGTTGTATCTTCTCCCTACCACATCTACCTCCCCTGTTTGTCTGGCTCTTCCTAAGGATGTCACCATTTTTGTTCCTCTATATTCTCAACATCCAGTAAAGTGGCAGCCACACAAAAATCATTCAATAGTACTTATTGAACAAGTAGCTTAATTAATTGTAAAGAAAAGTTACACACACTCTAAGCTATCAGAACCCACTTCTATTCTATTGTGATTCTATAGAAGAGAGGCAACTGTAGAAGAATATGGCTAACAGTGAATGCATGTTGTATATTTGGCAGTCGCACAATGGAAATAAAACAATTTAATATTTGATGGATGGATGCTATAATTTTAGTTGAACATTTGAAATAATACCCAAGTATACTTCAAAAATAAGATCCTAAGGGTTTGCATGTAACTCCAGTGCTAGAGTATTTGTCTATAAAACATAGTGCCCTCACTTCAATCCTTGGAATCAAAAGAAAAAATAATAAACTAACATTGAGATGCTATGCTTTTGAAAATGTTTTTATATGGATATCGAACTTCTGTGGTATTACATTTAAAATCCTGTTAGGTTCATTGTTTTGTCACCCAATGAAACCTATAAGTCATACACATCCATCACTGTAGAATTATGTACATTAGCATACCTGGAAGAGTTTTGAATATCATTAAGCAATTGCACATTTCTTCTGAATTCAAAAGAGTAGAACTGGATGGATTTCTTGTAAGATTTACAAACTTCCAAGTTTAAGGATAGTAAAAAAGATGGGAGAATTGGGGAAAGGACATTGGGGCTCTAGTCCAGAGAAGAGGCCTTGGAACTCACTTCAGTGGAGCCACAATAATGTGGAGTAAATGGTAACATCCAATACATTCTTTGATGCTGGACTTGAGAAGAACTTTTGATGGACTGGATGTACAAGAAAGAAGAGTTGAACATGACCTCAAGGCATCCGACTGGTTATCTGGCATTGACTCAAGGCTACTGGATGAATGGTTTGTCATTTATTGAGTTAGGAAAGACCTTTTTTTTTTTTTTAAAAAAAAAGCAGGTTTGGGAAGAACAGTGGAAACACAGATTTGGACATGATAAATTGGTTTTCTTATTAAGCAACCAAGTGAAAATTTTGAGTGGGCAGATAAAATTCAAGAGCTTGTTGAAGCTGAAGTTGCCATTTTGGAGGTATATTAGAACAGAATGGATAATTTAAGCTTTACAGTTGGATAAGATAATCACAAGATTTCATAGAGAAAGAAAAGATATGAAAGGAGTGAGTCCTGGTTCACTGCAAGATTTTGCATGAGCCGAGGAGTCAGCATAGGTATGGGGAAAGTAATGGCCAAAAAGACCAGAAGTAAATCAAGAGAATGTACAATCTTAAAGCCAAGTAAAGGAAATTCTATCAAGAATAATAACCAGGGGCTGGGAAGGTGGCTCAATGGTAGAGCGCTTGCCTTAACATGCTTGAGGCCCTGGGTTTGATTCCTCAGCACCACATAAGCAAAAAGAAAAAACCAGGAAGTGGTGCTGTGGCTCAAGTGGTAGAGCACTAGCCTTGAGCTGAAGAGCTGGGGGACAGCACCCAGGCCCAGAGTTCAGGCCCCATGACCGGACCCCAAAAAAAAAAAAAAGAAGAATAACCAATGTTCTCTTATATCTGCTGATAAGACAAGCAAGATTACTGGCCATAGTAATATGAAATTACTGGCAATGCTGATTTAAAAAAAAAACAAACAGTTTCAATGGATTATGGGGGCAAATGCCTGAATAAAGTGTACTCAGAAGATCAAGACAGAATTAGAAGGTAGAGAACAAAACAGGCTTAAAAAGGAATTTTGCTATTTGAGTCATCAAATAGAAGTCAGAGAGGTTGCCACTTTACATGGGAAAACTGAATTTTACCTTGATCACTCCATAAGTAACCTAGCATTTCATCCATTATTAATGTAATGCTATTACATTATGGTGGAAGTTATTTTGTTAACTATATTCTACTATCATGTATTTCTTTTATAGTCTTTGTTTTAGTTGAAGCATTTAAGAAATGTGATTCTGAGAATCTATGTTTCATCAGAATATTGTGGTATTCATGGCCTAAAAGTGAAGAATGTCTGCTGACTGGAAGGAAGAAATGGACTGGAGAGGAGAAGGAAACATCTACATAAAAAGATTTTTGTATTGCAAATGAGGATGATTCAGTGGGGATGGGGGAGGGATGATTAGAGCATAGGAAGAATTGCTAAAGCAACTCTGAGCTGGCAAGAGGAGGAGTTAGGCTAAGGCAGGAACATGGGTCATTCTTGCAATTACAGGAGGGAAGGCAGAGAACACTGACATGTGGGTAGGAAGATGTGGTGATGAACCCAGGACTATATAGAGGTCTCTTTTGATTGTTCCTATCTTCTCATTAAGATAAGATGCACAGTCATCAGCTGACAGTGGGAGAGAGGTTTGAAGTGACTGAGGTTTGAAGACTGAGCACAGGTACAAGTGTAATAGTCATCCAGAAGACTTGGGGGATGGACCAGTGAAGAGTAGTGTAATTGTTGAACAGCATTGGGGACTCACTTGATGCTAATGATCATGAATTTGAAGTGAGTCAACGTGATTGGACTGTGTTTTTTGCTGTGGTCTTATACAGCTGCAGGAGCAGGTGCTGAGTATGCATCTACTCAGTTGGAAATAAGAAGAGTTGGAGAAAGAAGGTTGTGTAATTGAAGACAGTATAAGAGAATGGCAAGATTGCCCAGAGTGGACATTAGGCTGGAAAACAAAGCTCCACATAGTAAAACTGACCTAACCAACCAGACTCACTTCCTTCTCTTTCTTCATTTTCCCTTGCCCTCCTTTTTCAACCATGAAATCTAAGAGGGGAAAAAAGCAAGCAGGTGGTGGGGGAAACAGAAACTGAAAGATCACAGGACAGAGACATGAGGAGGCTGTGAGGAAGTGAGTGTTAAGTAGGCAGAAACTGGGTTAGAGAAGGAGACAGTACAAGAAAAAGCAGACTTGGTCACATGAATGGTAAATATCAGACTGAAGCCCTCTCGGCACTATTTCTCAGGGCATAACAGGAAAACCTAGCTCCTGGGCAGGTATTTATGTATCTCTGAGTATGAACAACTGTCTGTATCTAAGCACATGATAGCCATATACTGCCTAGTTAAAAATATACCTTTTGGGGGGCTGGGAATATGGCTCAGTGGTAGAATGCTTGCATAGCATACATGAAGCCCTGGGTTTGAATCCTCAGTACCACATAAACAGAAAAATCTGGAAGTGGCACTGTGGCTCAAGTGGTAGAGTGCTAGCCTTGTGCAAAAGGAAACTCAGGGACAGTGACTATGCCCTGAGTTCAAGCCCCTGGACTGGCAAAAAAAAATTTTTTTAAGTAGAAAAATTATCTTTTTATTACTAAATGTCTGTTAACTTATTAAATGATAGTTTGACCTGTCTGATGTCCCCTTCTATAGAAATTTCTATGTCTTACATTAAACTGAAAATTAAACTAAATGTAAGTATCTGGATACTTTCAACTCAGTAGTAACCCCACAATGGCAGAACTGCACTTCTCTTATTCCTAGCCTTGTAAGGCATTCCTGAGTGTTTGACAGGCGGTCCAGAAATGTACAGTTGGGGTAACTCTGATTACATCTCACCCATTTCTGTCTGCTTGAAACTTCAGTTACTCTAATGCTCAGAAAGATAAGTGAAATATCAGTTGTAGATTTGCAATTTCCATGCTTCATTTGGCAAATAATTGGAAATAAATCAAAACAGATAACAGGATAGACTCAACTGTACTGTATGAATTCGGCAAATCATTTGTTCCTTTTCAATACCTCAGTTCTGCTTCATCTTCAGAGTATTCTGCTGAAGGTACTGTATTCCAACGTAGAGCTTCAACTATCCACTGTTACAATACTCAAAGCTGACAAGCCACTATAGTGTTTGCACAATTTTATTCATGCTGAGGCAAGAGGGGATGGAGCCAAGAGGAAAGGGTTTCCTCTATTGCCTATTACAGGGTAACCTCTAAGTGCCCAGGGTTAAAAGTGTAAGTTCCAGAAAGAAAATTACTGATCTGAATTATCTGTCAAACTTGTTTCTTACCACAACCAACAGTGTAATTTTACCCTATGGGATAAGACACACAAATACACACACACACACACACACACACACACACCCCACATCTTAAACAGAAGGCTTACTAGTACTTTTTCCATTCTATTTTTATTTTTAAAAATTCTGATCACAATAAACCAAATGAGCTTAAGGACATGAGTGTGCTGTGATCTTTGGTTTGAAAATATTAATCTACTTGTAGTATAATACAAAAGATACTATTGTCTTGATTCCATACTAGCATACAAATAATTTGTTAAAAAGGAGAATAAATCCCCACAGTAGAAAAGGAGTAGCAACTATTACTGTTATCCGCAGCTGACACAACTCCATACCTGGGAGTTCAAGAGGATCAAATGAAAAACTAATGAGAATTCAGTGGAAAGTTGAGTGAATTGTCAGTTCCTATATAAAAATATTAAAGACAATCGTTTTCCTTGTTAATTTTGTCCTATCACCTTACGTTTTGGATTTAACATCCACTTATCAGGGAGACCATGTACTGTTTGTCTCTTTGCTCTTAGCCTCGCTCAACATGATTTCTTTTAGCTCCATACAACGAAATTAACAAGACTTATGAAACAAAGGACTTCCACTCATCTGGTCGAATCACTACTAAATAACCCCATGCTGCTAATCACATGTATGGTATATATGTGCACACCAGAGGGAAATCAGGAGGACGACACAGAACTAGAGGGAAGCAGGGAAAAACATACAACAGCAGGACCCATCAACTGTACTGGACATTGATAAAAATGAACTAAGCAACTCAATAGCAGCGATGGGAGGGAGGGAACGAATGGGAAAGTGGGAACAGCTGTCGCTATGCAAAACAAAAGAAATGTATATATCACCCAATGTGGAAGAAATAAGTGGATTACTACAGAAAAGAAGAGAAAAATATTCCAGGCCCATGGGGGGGGGAGGGAAGGTAATCTTTAATGAAAATCAGGAAAGAAGATTGAAAGCTGACGAAACAACTTCCATGTTCACATGGAAAATTAACTGTGATAAAGACCAGGAAAAAGGTTAGAAAAAAATAATGTGAAAACGGTACCAAATTTCAAAATACATTGTAAAGCTATAGTAATTGAAAAGTTTGATGCTAGAAGAGAAATAGACAGAATAACCATAAACACAAGCTCAGAGATTCCTAAATGTATCTGTATGTTCTGCACACAAATGAAGTCCTTCTAAATAGGAGTGGGGCAGGGAGAAGGTGGATTCACTAATGGTAGATGCTGGGGTAGCTGGTTGAGGATAAAGTTAGGATAGATTCCTATTCTTTCATTGCCCCTCCCAAAATTCACATTAATCAAAGACTTGGATGGAAAGAATACCGCAAACCTCATGTCAGAATTGTGAATACAGCTGTAATTTTTGATATGAGGAATACTGAAGCATGTTTATATTTGTCATTATAAAATTTTGTGCAGGGTCTCACTAAACTGCCTCACTACACTACTGTCTTCACACTGCTAGATTCAAGTAATACTCCTATCTCAGCTGAGACCACAGGCATGTGCCACTGTGCCCAACAATATAAACAGTCCACATAACTGCACGACAACTGTTTGTGACATTATTTATATTATTGGTGATAATATCAGACCACTGAAGCCTGAATAATTATGGTACAAGCCTACCAACAGAGGACTGGTAGGTTGAAACTGTTAAGAATTTTGTGTAAATCTAGATGTATTGAATGTGTTGACAGTATACTACAAAAGAAAAGGGGGAAATTCGAGAACATTATATGCTTTATTATTTTAGGCTACTTTTTAAACACACATTTGTATACATCTACCTGTATATCTTTATATATATGTGTGTGTGTGTGTGTGTGTGTGTGTGTGTAGCATTTGTACTATAGTTTATTTCAATGTATAGTGTATATAGATGAGCAGCATACTTTGAAAATAGTATGTGTGTTTATTAGCCACTACCCCTGGGAATTAGAATTACAGGGCTGCAGATTTCACTTGTCGCTTTATTCCTTTCCATACGACTCCAGATTTGCTAGTTTGTTTTTATTATGAGCTTTTAAGAAGGAAAAATCATAACAGGCCAGTGTATATCCACATGAGCCCAATTTCTCCCTCCCCCATTTTAACCATGTCCCATTTCTCCTCAGTTAAAAGACACAAATCTATCAACTCATTTCCTGCAGTTAAACTCCAGGTCAGCTCCAGGTCAGCGCACGCAGCACATGAGCTGGCTATTGGCTGAGACTTGCTAAAGATTCTGTCCTAGGCTGCTCCAAAAATGGCTCAGTGGTAGAGTGCTTGCCTCGCATGCATGAGGCCGAGTTTGATTCCTCAGCACCACAGAAAAAACCAGAAGTGGTGCTGTGGCTCAAGTGGTAGAGTGCTAGCCTTGAGCTGAAGAGGTGAGGGACAGTGCCCAGGCCCAGAGTTTAAGCCCCTCAACCAGCAAAAAACATTAAAAAAATTAAAAACACAAGGTCTCAGAAGCTGTTAGAATTTCTACACACACAATGATCCCTAAAATTGCCCTAAAGTGGAGGGTAACATCAGTTTAAGCTTACCTATTAAATCTAG
This sequence comes from Dipodomys ordii, assembly GCF_000151885.1. Taxonomy (NCBI): domain Eukaryota; kingdom Metazoa; phylum Chordata; class Mammalia; order Rodentia; family Heteromyidae; genus Dipodomys; species Dipodomys ordii. The sequence goes on from NW_012267221.1 coordinate 5,038,983, forward strand.
GTTATCTTTAGTGTGCCCTAATTATGTTTTCTTAAAAGGCTGGTTTGTCCCGTCTAATTGGCAGTACAGTATTATGTGATAAGTGACACATAAGGCTTAGGCTGAAGCTTACAAAAGGAACATTGCAACATCACATTCGTAGATCTTGGTTGGCATCATTCAATTAAAGGCATAAAGATACTACTAGCAAATCACACGTGGCAGTTCTCACTTAGTTGCTGACACTGTCCATTGTTACTTTCCCACTGAAAGATGCAGCTTTCTACTACATTATGAATCCCGTCCAGACATTCTCATATCTGTTAAGAACTGACATGTTGAAGTTTTCCCTTAAAAATAATTGTTTGGGCCAGGTGCTGGTTGCTCACACCTGAGATCTGAAGATCGCAGTGCAAAGCCCACCCAGGAAGGAAAGTCTGTGCGACTCTTAACTCCAATTAACCACCAGAAAACCAGAAGTGGCGCTGTGGTTCAAAGTGGTAGCACTCTAGCTTTGAGCAAAGAGCACAGGGATAGCGCCCAGACCCAGAGTTTGAGCCCCAGGACAGGCCAAAAAAAAAAGGTTTGAATCCAGGTGCCAGTGGCTCACGCTCATAATTCCAGCTACTCTGGAGGCTGAGATCTGAGGATGACAGTTTGAAGCCAGTATGGGCAGGAAAGTCTGTGAGATTCCTATCTCCATTTAACCACCAAAAAGCTGGAAGTTAAGCTACTCTACTCAACTCATAAGCAACTAGCCTTGAGTAAAAATAGTTCAGGGACAGCGTCCAGGCCCTGAGTTCAAGCCGCAGTGTGCATGCACGCACACGCACTCACGTGAGTGCACATGCACACACACACACACACACACACACACAAATAGTTGAGTTGTACAGCAAGAAAACAATGTGCTGAGTTCCCCCTCTGCTCAACATTTCCTACAGCTCACAATGGGCATGGTAACTTATATAGGTCTCACGCCATGGACACACAAACAGAGTAAAGGAGATACTCAGACGAGGAACCCAAAGGCAGAACTCCACTGAACACTTAAAAATACTATTTTGCAAAACAAATTCCAGAAAATGGAAACATGGACTTTTTTGTTAGTGGTGGTGGAAGTGTCCTTTGTTTTTGCTTTGGGGTTTTTGTTGTTCTTGCTTTATGTCTTTTGAGGAGAGCAAAAGGGGTGCAGAAATGGTGGGAGGAAGCTGTAACAAATATAGTCATAATACTCAGTAGACACTATGTGGAAAATGAACTATGCAACTTGTAGGCAGGAATGGGGGAAAGCAAAGGAAGGCAAAACATTGTTCAAAAAGCATTCCAATGGAGCTGGGGGGTGGGGAGGGGAGAGATGGGAAGGGATGGGGAAGGGAAACAAAGGAGGAGGCAACAATGCTTGATAAGAAATGTACTCATTACCTTGCCCATGTAATTGTAACCCCTCTGTACGGTATTTTCACAATTAAAAAAAAAAAGCATTCTACTCATTACCTGACCTATGAAATGATAATCCCTCTGTACAAGATCTTAATAATAACAACAAAATTATATTTTTTCCAAAAATAAAACATAGCTCTTTTGATTTCTCTGAAGAAGAGGTACAAATGGCAAAGAAGCATATGGAAATGTTCAACATCCCTGGCCATAAAGGAAATGTAAATTAAAACAACTCTGAGATTCCATCTCACCCAGCAGGCCAACATTGTAAATTCAAACAACAAATACTGGCAGGGATGTGGAAAGAAAGGAACCCTACTGCACTGCTGGTGGGAATGTAAACTGGTACAACCACTCTGGACAGCAGTCTGGAGGTTTCTCAAAAAACAAAACATAGCCAGGCACCGGTGGCTCACGCCTGTAATCCTAGCTACTCAGGAGACTGAGATCTGAGGATCATGGTTCAAAGCCAGCCAGGCAGGACAGTCTGTGAGACTCTTTATCTCCAATAAACCACTAGAAAACCAGAAGTGCCTCTGTGGCTCAAATGGTAGAGCGCTCACCTTGAGCTGAAGAGTGCAGGGAACAAGCCCAGAGTTCAAGCCTCATGACCAACCAAAAAAGAAAAAGAAAAAAAAAATGGATCTTCCCATGACACAGCCATTCCACTCCTGAGCATCTACCCAGAACATCACATACCAGGATATTATAAAGACATTTGCACATCCATGTTCACTGCTGCACTATTTACAATAGCCAACTTATGGAAACAGCCCAGATGCCCTATAATACATGAGTGGATCCAAAACAATTTGGTACCTATACACAATGAAATTGTACACAGCTATTAAGAAGAAGAATATGTCATTTGCAGGATAAGGAATGGACCTAGAACAAATCATGTTTACTAAGGTAAGGCAAGCTAAGGAATACAAGGGGTGCATATTTCCTCTCATATTTGGAAGCTTGATCTAAAATACACCAGGACATGATGAATTATACAGAACTCTAGGCATTCGCACAGTGAGGAGAGGAATACAAAAGCACAATGCTTATGTGCCTCGGCTCCTAAACAATAATACTTACTGAAATGAACTCCAAGAAATGGAAACAAGAGGGTTTTTTCCTTTGTTATTGCTTTTTGGGTGGTTTTCCTTTTTGTCTTGTTTGTTCATTTATCTGTCTTGGGGAGGACAAGGGGGGCACAGAAATGGAGGGACAAAGGGTGAACAAATGTAGCAGTGGTACTCATTGCACACTGTGTTGAAAATGAACTATACAACTGGTAGGTGAGGCCTGGAGGGAAACATTGGGAGAGAGCATGGGAAGGGGTGACACTGTCCAAGAAGAAATGCACTCATTACCTAACTTATATAACTGTAATCCCTCTGTATATCACCGTTATAATAACAATTTAAAATTTTAAAGTCAAACAAAGAAACAAAACCCACCCAGCTACATAGAAAGGGGAACATCTGGACATAAGAGCAAGACCTTAGAAGGAAAATAAATCGAAAAGACACAGAAAGGAAGCCATTAGGCTGTCACAAGCCAACCAACAACTCAACTATCAAGAACTGAAAGGCAGGGGCTGGGAAGGTGGCTCAGTGGTAGAGCGCTTGCCTTGCATGCATGAGGCCCTGGGTTCAATTCCTCAGCACCACATAAGCAAAAAGAAAAAAGCCAGAAGTGGTGCTGTGGCTCAAGTGGTAGAGCGCTAGCCTTGAGCTGAAAAGATGAGGGACAGCACCCAGGCCCAGATTTCAGGCCCCACGACCGTACCAAAACAAAAAACAAAAAAAAACCTGAAAGATTTCCTCATTTTCAGATTGTGGTTAGGGAGCATGGCTGCCTACCTTGTTTCTAGACTATAGTGAGTCTAGAGGATCTTGAGACAATAGATTTCTATTTTCTAAGCCATCCAGCTTGTGGTACTTTGTTACAGTAGCACCTCAAACTAATCCAGTATTTAACAAGATAAATTAAAAATCTCAGTGTTAGCCTGATTGTGTATTTTCCACAAACTAGTATGATATTAATAGAATCATACTCTCCGATTATCCTGTGGGCAGATACTGTCTCTGCACAACACAGGAATACACTTGACTGTTTCATTTTATGATGATAGTATTTAGATAACTAGATATTAAGTATTGTTCCCATATTATTTTATTTAATCACATAATACCCCTTGATTTCTCTTACCACTTCCCTTTATACAGACAGGGAAACTGCAGCTCAAAAAAAAAATTAAGCGACAGGCTTCAACATTTTTGATCCTCAGTCAAGTGGTATTGGCACTCAAAAACAAGTTCAGTACAAATATGAATCATGTTTACTCTTGTTTTCTTTTTTTTTGGGTGGGGGCCGGTTGTGGGGCCTGAACTCTGGGCCTGGGCGCTGTCCCTCAGCTCTTCAGCTCAAGGTTAGTGCTCTACCACTTGAGCCACAGCGCCACTTCCTTTTCTTTTTGCTTATGTGGTGCTGAGGAATCAAACCCAGGGCCTCATGCATGCAAGGTAAGCGCTCTACAACTGAGCCACCTTTCCAGCCCCATGTTTACTCTGTTCAAAGTAAAGGCAAGAGGATGTTCTCCTTTGTGTAATGAATAGAGATCTATGTACCTTCTAGAACTCACCTGCACATCACAGGTGGGTGAAAAAATAAATGTTTTAGTGATGGTCTCAGAACCATTATAACTTCAAAAGAATGGTTTCATTTGCATAGCATCACATATAATTTGAAACAAGGATTTCTTGTGCAGACAGAAGAGGAGTTCTTATATTACAGAATAAGAGATATAGAACCTGACTTTTGTTAAATTTTTACTATACTACTAACTAATTTTGCTCTTGAGTGACTAATTTTCTAAGCCTCTATTTTTTCATTTGGAGAACAGTAGGTAGTATTGTATATACCATGGAGAATTTCTAGAACAAAAATACTGCCAAAACAAACAAAAGAAAGAAACCAAAATGAACAAACACAATCAACTATATCAATTTTAAGATTTGGTCAATTAAGCAATCTAGTCTGTAACAAATTGAAGTTAAAAAGCAAAGTGCATTTCATGAGGTTTTCTGTGCTATTTGAAACCAAAATGTAAACAGCTTTTGCAGTGTGCTAGAAAGCCCACATTAAGCAACAAAAGTTCAAACAGCATACAGTCAGTAATCCTTTAGTGAACTATTCTGGAGGACAGCCAGCCAGCTCTGTTTAATACACACAGGACTGTGGTTTTCCTGCAAAGAAAAAGTCCTACTTTGGCTTGCAAGAACATTCATGAGCCATAACACTCTCTACGTTTATCTACTTCTTCAGGGAATCATAGCCAAAAAAGTCCAAACAAGCTTTTTAACAACCCCAAAAAAAGCTTTGGTGAAAGATTCCCACCCTATAGAGATTTGTGGAAGGTGTGGGGTTGCACCAAGAAAATGACTGCTGAAAATGAACTATGCTGGAAAGTTTCAGCTCTGTGAAGTAGCATGTTCAATGCATATGATGGCATGCGGTATTTCATTCTTCGTAATTTGGGTACCAAGGGCTGCTTTTCAGGATGGAAAGTAGGAGTAGGTCTAATACTGGGAAGTACAAGTCCCCTTCCTCCTTCTATATACCTCTCCCAGTAATATGGAGTTGGGTAGGCCCTGGGCCTGCACCACTTCTCCTTAGGGAAACAAGGTATCTATGACATCATCAAATATGAATTATGCTTTTCCCTATAAGCATATTATTCTCTCTATTATGAACAAGAAAAGCTGCCACTGAAAACTTCTAAAAGCACATGTACATTCCAAGATTACCAATGTTCTCTAGGCTCTCAGAACATAAATCACTGAAGATGTTGCAGGTGATTTATGGAGGCCACTGCATGAGAGTGCATTTGCTGTCTTTATAAGTCCCACTGAATAGGTTTTCTGTGTAGGGAGCAGAGGAAGATCTTCTCAGAGGACTATGTGGTAGTCATAGAAAAGGCACTAATTACCTTTCAATCCAGTTGCAGCAACACATAAAATCTAATCCACCTTCCTATTTGGAGACCATTGTATTTAAATCATTTCACTGAATTTCTATCAGAGCAGGCCAAAGGGGCTAGATTAGACAATAATCTCTACATCAAGAAGGTTCTCTCTTCTATTTCCCACTTCTAGAATCTGCCACTCTCAAGATCAGGTTCTTCTATTAGTAAGATACCCTTTTAAATGACAGAGCTTTTGTTTCCATTTTCTTTCTCATCCAGAACTTTCTATGAAAACAGAAAGACCTCTGGGATACATATGACATTAAATCTTTTTCTGCATTCAACTCAGAAATTACTTCCCAGCTATCAAAGGGTTCATTAGTAGCCTGAAGATAAAGGAAGGTAAAGATCAGATTTTGAGATGTCAAAGTCCCCTGAGAGAAAGGAAACCTTTCTCTGTTGATTTATAATGACCATGTGCATTTATGTAGTATGGAGAGGATAAATACGATTCTATAGTGGCACAGGTGTCAGGGAAAAAAATTTGAATGTTTTCTAAGAAAACATCCATAATCTCTGTATCCCCAGTCTAAATAGTGTTCTGCCAGAGACCTACCCTGAGCCCCTTTCCTGATGACAGTGAACTTACAGAATCTATAGTTGGAACCATGAAATCTCATGCCATTTTTTGATGGCTGCTAAATGACAGACACTCCAATGATCAAATCCCCAAGTTTGACTCTAATACATACAATCATCTCATTCAAGGTTGGAGGTCAACTTAGGGAACATCTAGAATCAATCCCATTTTAAAATTGAAATCTTCTGTATAACAAGTGCCAAGTGATCTTCCGGCCTGTACTTAAACCTCTGCAGGGCTGGGAAACTGCACATTTAATTTTCACAAAGTTCTGAAATTTTATTCTTATGCTTTATAGAAATCTGTCTTCCTGAGACTTTTATCCCTTGAGTCTTATCTCATATCTTCTGTTCCCACAAAATAAGCTAGACACCTTTTACATATGACAGTAATTCAAATATGTGAAGACCACTCTCCAGTCCCCTGAGTATTTTGCATATCAGAAATGGTAAAATATGAAACACACTGGTTCTGGGTTACAGTTACATGAGTAAGGTAATGAGTACATTTCCTATGGAACATTGTTACCCCCTCCTTTCTTTTTCCCCTACTATACCTTCCCTCCCCACCTCCCAAACTCCTCCCTCCCAAGCCCCATGAAAATGGAAAGTTCGTTTTCAACAGAGTGTCTTGTAGGTCTCATTGTTACAATGGGTCAAACATGTATCCTTGTTTGACTAAAAGAAATTCTAAGTACATTCCCAGAACATTTGAGTTAATAAGGAGATCAAAGTCTTGTCAGAGACAGCTCTCAAAGTATAGTCATGCATGAACCTGGCATCTGCCCAATCTCGGCAACTTTGGGGACATGTAGAATGTATCTGCCTATCTAAAAAGTTTGGGGTATCAAGAAAAAAGTTACTCATTTTTCTTTCCAGTGATATTCCTACATCTGTTTTTTTTTATGAAGGGATATTTTGAAATCTTGGACTCAAATAGTGTATGACTATCTACATAAAACGATCTCCAAGGAATGGTCCTCCCCATTGCTCATCTGTGTCTTTCTAGAGTAGCATTAGACCTGAGCACAAAGCGGAGCTAGGAAGAAGTAGAGGTCTATCTATGTATCGAAGAGCACAGGGTACCTGAAAATTCACTTCTTTCTCCTTTCATCTTAGATTAGATTGCTAGAAGTAATCCCAGAATTTTACCTGCAAGTCAGAATGTCAGTGAGAATAAAAGAGCTTCAAATTTAAACAAGAGAAGGCTGGACATAGTGGCTCACACCTGTAATCACAGCTACTAAGAGGTATACATAGGAGGATCATGGACCCAGGTCTTCCCTGGGCAAAAAAATGAGAGACCCTGTTTGAAAAAACAACTAAAAGGGAAAACAAAGACTGAAGATGTGGCTCAAGTGGTAGGAGAGTTGCTTAACAAGGACAAAACCATGAGTTCAAATCCCAGTCTCAACAAAAAGACATTAAAGACTGAATAAAATTGAACTACTATTCTTTCTGCTCTTTCTGTCCTCCTCCTGCTACCCCACAAATACACAAAAGCAGGGGCCGAATCTGGATCGCCCTGGCATTTAGTGCATAGAGTGGCCATCATTGGTCTGCTTGCAAGCACAGCCCTAGCTCTCTGATGATGTGAAAAATACATAGGAAGAGAAGAGGACTGGAACTGGCACTGTTCTCTGTCGAAAGGAGGGCCAGAGAGGCTGCCAAGAAGCTGAGATTCTATCAGTGCTGGGCCCTTCCTCAACTCTCTTCTTTTATCTCCCACTCTGCAAAACAGATAATGATACTTCCCCCATAAACATCCAACAATTCCCCGTGGGAATGAGAATAAGCAATTGTCCTATACTGTTGCAAGATACACATCTTTTGGCTTTTGTTTTTTTGCCCTTCCTTGCTAGAGACACCACCCTTCAGTTAGCAGCATCTATAGCATCTCAAGGGGAATTACCACTAGCATTCAGAGAACAAGGAAAGGGAGGAAGGGACTTTATATTTTGATTACTTCAACACAGCTTCGTGTGTGTGTGTGTGTGTGTGTGTGTGTGTGTGTGTGTGTATGTTTCAAAACATATCAGAAAAACAGACTTGAAATTTTTTTAATGCTTATTTTGAACCAGTGGGTTGGGTTGAGAAAAGAAACTGCCCTTGAGAATCTAAAGGACAAGTTCAAGGAACAAAGTGAACAGAACGATAGTTTGGCCACCTGCTTTAGAAGGTCAAGAGGGAGAGGAAAGTGGAACAGGGCCTGACCTTGGAGGAGGTATGCAGGGGCCTCAGACAAGAGAAACAAACCTACAGGCCCATGCTGAATAAAGTCCACTCTCCCCACTCCTCTCCAATATAGTATTGGAATTCTTAGCTAGAGCAATAAGGCAAGAAACAAACATAAAGGAGATCTAAACTGGGAAAGAAGTGAAACTCTCCCTTTTTGCAGATGACATGATCCTATATTTAAAGAACCCCATAGATTCCTCTCCCAAGTTATCTGAGCAGATGCAAAGTGGCAAGGTATAAAATTAACCCTCAAAAATCAATGGCTTTTCAGTATGCCAACAATGAGAAGAGTGATGCTGAAATCAGAAAAGCAACTTCCTTTGTAATAGCTTCAAACAACAACTTTAACAAACAAACAAACTAGGAATTAACCAAAGATGTGAAGGATTTCTATAATGAAAACTTTAAAAATCCAAAAAAAGGAAATTAAAGCAGATTTAAGGAAGTGGAAAAACCTCCCATGCTTCTGCATTGGGAGGATTAACATCATGAAAATGGCAATACTGCCCAAAGCTCTCTACAAATTCAATGCAATACCCATTAAAAGCCCAACAACATTCTTCAATTCAAAAAATTCAAAAGCAATTAAAAAATTCATATGGAATAATAGAAGACCCCCAAATAGCAAAAACAATCCTTAGCAGAAAGAACAGTGTTGGGGGAGGATCAAAGCCAAACATCAAACTCTATTATAAAGACATAGTTATAAAAATAGCTTGGTACTGGTGCACATGAGCAGGTCTGAGGACCAATGGAACATAACTGAAGACCCAGAAATGAACCCACAGACCTATGGCAACCTCAACATTGATAAGGGAGCCAATAAGACAAGATGGAAGAAAGACAGACTCTTCAATAAATGGTGCTGGCAGAATTGGCTATATACGTGGAGAAAACTGAAGTTATAAACTAATAAATCACCCAGCACCAGAATCAGTTCCAAATAGATCAAAGACCTCTATGGAAGACCAGATACCCTGAAAATATTACAGGAAGGAAAAGGGTAAACACTAGGGCTCCTTGGCACAGTTTGAAACTTCCTAAGTAAATATCCAGAAAAACAATAAATCAAAGGAAGGCTGGATAAATGGGATTGCAACAAACTGAAGAGTTTCTGCAAGGTAAAGGACATAGCTAGCATGATAAATAGAAAGCCCACAGAAAGGGAGAAGATCTTTACTAGCTATGCATCAGACAAGGACCTCATATCTAAAATCTACTTAGAGGTCAAAAAATTGCACCCCCAAAAAGCAAATCCTCAAAGAAACAAAAACCCCACTAATCAGTGGGTTAAAGACTTAAAGAGCAACTTCTCCAAAGAAGAAATAAGGATAGCCAATAGACACTGCAGAAATGTTCAACATCCCTAGCCATAAAAGAAATGCAAATCAAAACAACATTGAGATTCTACCCCCATATCCATTAGAATGGCCATTATCAAGAAAACTAATACTAACAGATGCTGGCAGGGATGTGGCCAAAAGAGGATGCTACTACACTGTTGATGGGAATATAAGCTTGTTCAACTACTCTGGAAAGCAGTATGGAGGTTCCTCAAAATACTAAACATAGAGCTTCCCTGTGACCCAGCAATCCTACTCCTAGGCATTTACACAAATGACCACAAACCAGCCTGCACTAAAGCCACCAGCACAACCATGTTCAGTGCAGCATTATTTACCATAGCTAAGATATGGAATCAATCCAGATGCCCCTCAATGGATGAAAAATGTGGTATATATACACAATGGAATTCTATGCTTCTATCACAAAGACTGACACTGCCCCATTCATAAGGATATGGAAACACTTGTAGAAAATCATATTAGGTGAAGTAAGCCAGATCCAAAGAAACACAGGCTTCATTGTTTCTCTCAGTTGTAATAACTAGAATATGTCTAGGATATTCTTAGGAAAGGATCACAATGGCTCAATAGCTATGTGCATATGACCATATAAAATGATGCTTCTCAAAAGGAACTGCAAGAAATGGAAACAAGAGGGGTTTTTTTCTACTGTTTTCAGGTTTTTTCTTTTTCTTTCTTTTTTTTCCTTTGGTTTACTCCCTATTGGCCACTATTTTTGATTTCTGTATCCTTTGTCTTACGCTGTGTATAAGTTTATCTGATTTAGGGAAGAGAAGGGAAATCACAGAAACAGTGGGACAAAGGGTGAACCAATTCAACAGTAATACTCGAGCACTATAACTAGGGAGAGCAAGAGGTCAGGAGGGGAAAAAGTGAGAGAAAACGAGGGAGGGGGTAACACTGTTCAAAAAGAAATGTACTCATTGCCTGACTTATGTAATTGTAACCCCTCTGTACACCTTTACAATTAAACTTAAATTAAAAAAAAAAAACTAAGGGCTGGTGGTGGCTCAAATAGTGGAGTACAAGCAGTTCAAATCCCATGAGTTCAAACCCAGTACTACCACAGAAAGAAAGAAAGAGAAAGGAGGGAGGGAGGGAGAGAGAGAGAGAGTAAGCAGGGGAGGGGGAGGAAGGAAGGAAGGAAAAGAGGGGGGGAGGGAAGGAGGGAGAGAGAGGAAGGGAGAGGAAAGAATGAGATAAAAAGAGGGAAGGAAATAAGGAAAGATGAGCGCATACCCCCTTAGTAAGACTGCTTGGTTCTGTTCAGTAGTTATATGTCTTATACCAAAAATTCTGTTCTACTTCTGAATTACATCTGTTAATTTTTAAATTGATCTAGAAAACAGTTCAAACTTATTAATATTTACCCAAATGATTCCTAGTTTATCTAGAATTAATGTTGGTATTATTACTACAATATTAATACTATTGGTATGGCATTAACCTACACAAGCAAAACACAAATTAATAAGCAACAAGCATCAAGATTTCTTAAGGAAATACTGGGAGAGAGCAAGGGAAGGGGTGTCATTGTTCAAAAAGAAATGTACTCATGAGCTGGGAAGGTGGCTCAGTGGTAGAGTGCTTGCCTTGCATGCATGAGGCCCTGGGTTTGATTCCTAGCACCACATAAGCAAAAAGAAAAAAACCGGAAGTGGCGCTGTGGCTCAAGTGGTAGAATGCTAGCCTTGAGCTGAAGAGCTGAGGGACAGCGCCCAGGCCCACAGTTCAGCCTCACGACCGGACCCCCCCCCAAAAAAAGAAATGAACTCATTACCTGACTTATAGAACTGAAACCAGACCTCTGCGCATCACCTTTATAATAATAATAAAAAAGAAAAATTAAAAGAGGAAAAACCTAAGAAAAAAAAAGATTTCCTAAGAGCCAAGGCTCTTTCTGATTAATTTGGCATTCATAAATTAACATAAGCAAAAGGATTCCAGAGCAGGAGCTCAGATCTCTGATCACTGATTCCTTGTGGTAAACCTGAGTTCTGGGGATTGCTCTGGAGCACCCTAGGACTTGGGAAGTATGGGTTTGAATTTAACTCTCAGGTGCAACAGTTACTATGTGGGGCTTTGAGAAAGATATTTATCATATCTGGCCTCTCTTTTTTTTATGTGTAAATAGAGGTGACTACCATCACTGTACTCACTGAATTATTGGCGTAGAAATCTCCTAGGGTTCATACTTGGAACATCCCTACAGACCCATGCACTACAGGTTTGGTCCTTAGCCTGGTGCTATTGGAAAGTGGTGACTCTTAATGAGACAGTTTAGGTTATTGGAGGTGTGCCTTGGAAAGAGACTGAAGGATGACAGTGTCTTTCTCTCTCTGTGGTGACATGTCACCACTCCAACAATATCAACTGACCATGAACAAGGAAAAAGAAAAATGCCTCTGGACCTATGGGCCACAATTAACTTTTCCTCCTAATAAGTTGATGGTTTTAGGTATTTTGTTGTAGTGATGCAAAACTGACTAATTCAAGATCTATTGCAAATTATAAGGCATGGAAGACTATAAAGGACAGTTGCCTGTGCTCAGTGGGGATAAAAGATATTTACTAAGACATGCTCTGGTGGCTCACACCTATAATCCTAGCTACCCAGAAGATTAAGATCCAGAGGATTGAGATTTGCTCATGCAAAAAACTTCACGAGAGTCTATCTTCAAACCAACCAGCAAAAAGCCAGGCTGGAGGTATGGTTCATGTGACAGAGCATCAGCCCAGCAAACATGAGATCCCAAGTTCAAATCCCAGTAGTACAAAAAAAAAAAAAAAGACCTTTTGACAGGATTATATTATAAAGGATCTCAGGAGGAATATGTGTGAATACATTGTCTCATTATTGTATCCATCTTTTCTTTTTTTATTGTCAAGGTGATGTACAGAGGAATTACAGTTACATAAATAAGGTAATAAGTACATTTCGTGTCAAATTTGTAGCTCTGGTCTTTAGGTAGTTAAACGGCTTGCAAGATACCTGATACTATCCTTGAGTGAAAGAGGTTAAGGACAGGTACAGAGTTCAAGCCCCACAACAGACAAAACATTTTAAAAAAGATGCCCCAAACAGAATTTCTTTTGTCCATATCACACCTGATAGGGCTTGCTTCCCTTGATACATATCCTTGAAAGTACTTAATGGAGCTCTACTTATTAAGAGCTTCTTGCTCATCCAGAAGGACTCTGGGTCTTAAATAATAGCATGGGGCAGTATAATGCTTTCAGAGTAAGACTTCTTTCAGTACACAACTTAAGTTTCCAAAAACAAAACGCCACCTATGTTTATAAACCATTTCAAACCACCTGAGTAATTCATGCTTATGGAGGAAACCAAAAGACTAGCCCATCAGCTCATTGTTGGAAAATGCTATCTGAGTGTCTTTTGTTGTCTCTGGGTAGGAAGCAGTGAACTGCAGTTGGAAATTAATCTTATGCTATGTAAATTTCACTTCAATTTTAAAAATTAAAAAAATGATCAAAGTAGCATTTCCCCATCAAGAAGCATATGGTTATGGTCTGTTCTGGAAGGCTAAGCTAAGATTCATTCATTCCATAGATATTGACTCAATATGTGTTTTGTTCTTCAGGTAAATGTACTACCAAGCAATGTATGCACAGCACCACCATATGATTGTGTTGACTTTTATAACCAAAATTATTGCCTGGAGATATGTGCTGACTCTTCAATAACAGTCGAACTGTTCTTGAGGATATAATGAGTATAAATGAAGTCATAAAAAGCTTTCAGACTGAAAGAATGACAAATAGTCCTAAAGTGTCCTTAACGTGCCCTGGGCAAGGCATGAACATTAGACAACAAGTATTAGTACTCACCTTGATTTCACTATTCTGCTTTGCTTTCCTTCTCTCCCTCCCTTTCTCCTCACTCCCTTCCTTCCTTCCTTTCTTCCATCCATCCATCCATCCTTTCCTTCCCTCCCTCCTTCCTTCCTTCATCCATCCTTTTGTCCAAATACTAGGATTTGAACTCAAGCCTCACACTCTCATTTTGCTTTTCACTCTACCACTTGAGCCATAGCTCCACTTCTGTCTTTTTGTTAGTTAGCTGGAGATAAGAGTTTAGAAGGTTTGTCTGCCCCGGCTAGCTTTGAATTGTGATCCTCAGATCTCAGTCTCATGAGTATCTAGGATGACAGATATGATCCACCAGTGCCCAGGTCCCAAATGTGTCCTGCTGATGCTATCATAATTAGATCTCAACTAAAGACATAACTGATAATGGTGCTCAAATTTACCTCATGCCCCTGAAGCAGAACATTTAAGATAGACAGACAGGTGGGGAAATCCACAGAGGGTTCTGGCTGAAAAAAGGACAGACTGGACATGATAAAACTTAACATAGATAAATGAACTGATTGCTGGGGAGGAAAACAAACAAAAACCTGCCCAAGTACATCATGAGAGTCATGACTTTAAAACAGCACAAATATTACTTAGAAGGGGCTGTGCTGTGAGCTGAATATAAAGTTCTTATTGATCACATCCCCCAAAGCTAATCTGGGACTCGGTTCTTGGAGCTCACAGGAGGAACATGCCAACTAGAAGCCTCTGGAAGAGAGTCACCGAGGAGATAAGAACTCTTGAGAATCACTTGACTTGAAGAAGCAGTTGGGTGCCATTTGGGGAACATGGCATGTGGTAGCCACATGCAAATAGAGGTTAGGCAGATGAAGAGAGGGTAGAATAAAGTCCAGTGGGCAGTTCTCATAAAGACCTCAGTTTTATTTCTATTTGAAAAAGACATTCCTGAAAAATGATGAATAAACATGGAATTTGCTCCAGGAGCTGCCTGTCATTGGAGGTGTGAAATGGTTCCTGCACAGTAGATCACGTGGGAAAGTGGTGGTCAGATACAGGATTAAACTTTCTAAAGACCTCAGTGCTGAGATCCTGTAATTCAAAGATAAGGAAATCCAGCAGAAAATAATGCAGAGAACATTGAGCAGAGTATACATATATACATATGAAGAGATGAAGTAACTCCAGAAAGGTCAAACATTAGTCCTAAATTCCTCATATCTGATCTGAGGGATAAAAAAAAGCCACTATAGGTATTAAGTAGACACAATAAACATCATATGTAAACACTGTTCTAACAGAAGTGTACATGGGATGGAGAAAAGGAAAAGAATTGAAAGTCTAACAATGAGAAAGGAGCCAAGGCAGTGATCCAGTGTTGAGTCTATGTAGTCTGAGTTGGGTCAATATTTAACAGAATCAAGAAGGAAATGGAATGATAAACAACATGAGAAAGGCTGTTAGAACTGAGTTATTGCAATTGATGGACTACTAAACATATCCAGGGAATTGGAACTGAAGTTAAAAGATACTTAGGAGCAAATATCTGGCAGGCATTTGGAGATAGTACTAGCAACTGGGTGGCGAATCAAAGATAGAATGCTTTGAGATTTACTGGAATGAGTGATGATGCTTAAAGCCATGAAACAGAGAAGCCCCTCAAGGAAAATAAGGAAAGAGAATAAGATCAAGGTCTAAAATAAATCTTCAAAAAGAGCAAGTATTAAGGATTCTGAAGTGATGTATGAGAGATCACAGAACTAGAAGACCCTGGACAATGAGTGTCATGGAGAGTAGTAAAGTTTATTAGTCCATTTTCTGTTACTACAATAAAACATCTAAAGCTGGATAAACTTATAAGAGGTTTCTTAAGCTCACAGTTCTGGAAGTCTAATGGTGCCAGCATTAGCCTGGTTTTGGAGATACCCTATGGATGGTATCATAATGTGCACAGCCATTGGTTAAGGCAGAGATCACATCATTAGACAGGAAGCCAGAGTAAGGGCTAAGTTTGTTCTTTTTGTCTCTTGACAATTAACTCAGTTTCCTTAAGAACTACCTTAATTCTTTCCAAGAGTAGCACTCCCAAATTTTATTAAAATGTGGTTGGGTAACTAGGAATGGAAGTACGTAGCTATAATCTCAGATACTCTGGAGGCAGAGAAAGAAGGATTGGGAGTTCAAAGCTAACCTAGGCAAAATTAGAGAGAACCCATCTAAAAATAAGTTGAGGGTATTACTGAAATGGTAAAGCATTCACTTGGCAAACAAAAGAAAAATCCTGTTTTTAATATTGAATATACAGATGATAATGATGATAAAATTAAGAAGTGTTTGGGTATATTTTAATCTACTAGCATGCCTTACTACTTTACAATGAGATCATCAACACAGCTCACAAAATTCTAAGGACATGTGCTACTCAACAGGGAAGTTCTGCTGAGCAGTCAACAGTCAGAAAAAGATCAGAGCAATGAGTTGGGTCTTGTCCAGCCCAGGGATTTAGAAACCTGGCAGAACAAGGTGGACAGGGGCCAATGTGCCACATTGAGAGCAGAGAGAGAAGGAAGGAATAACACCCGTCATGAGCTGCCTTTCCCTTGTAATTTTATCAGAAATCATCCCAGAGCTGTACAGATCCCTTCACAGATCTACATAGAAGGACATTAAAGGACTATAGTGATTCAGGGCCCTTTAAAAAATACTAATCTGGTGCCCTGTGACACAAATTCTGCTGTGACATGTGCTTGCAGCTGAGAGTTGACTTCAGTCCAATCCCCCAAGGAGAGACACCGGATGAAAAACATTCTGTGTATGGCCAACGTGACAAAGAAGCAGCCATCAGAAAAAGGAACCCAGCTGAGAAGAAGTTAAGAATTAAGTCCAATTTGCACAAGACCCCTCCACAGCCAGCTGCAAGTACTGCGCCGGTTATGTCATCTTGACCACAGGTCCATCCAAGTAAGACAACATAGGACAGACAAACTGCCTAGGCACATAAACATGAGATGTCTGGCACTTGCTAACTTCAAGACCTGCTGCTGTGTGAAGCTGTAAGACCATGATCCTGAGACTTACACATGCAGAATACTCACCTGCAGTACCTATTAAAGTTGTTCTCTGCTGCCCCAGCTGGATCCCCCATAGGGCCCCAGAAACTGCATTCCTAGCCAGCGTCCCATAGGATTTTACTGCAGCATGGCCCGGGGAACTATGCTGGAAGAATTGCTGCTGCAAGAATTTGGATTGCACAGAGGCAAAATAACACTAGAAATGGCTCCCAAGTGGCCTTGAGAACCTCTATGAAGTTGCCAAACGTGCTTCTGGAAACACTTACTGCAGGGCACACTTTGGAAGAAGAAAATTCTTTGATTTGTAGAAAGCTGTGAGATCTTCTGCGTGCAGCCCTGAGGTTTCTAATGGGCACCACCACCACACCCTCCCAGCCTGTCCAGAACCCACCAGCTTCTGCATCTGGGCCAATATAGAGCCCATCAGGGAGACAGATGACACTACATTTTAATTGCTATTATGAGAATGTCAACCTGCTGGCTGATTAATCCTTGGTTTATAGAAACAAGCCACAGTAACCGTCAAAAAGGGAGAAAAGGCTAATCAAGGGTACAAAGGGGGCACACTGGGAGTCTTTTCCTGCCTGGGGCTGCAGGAGGTAGGTGAGGACATTGGACGCTCTGCTGAGGGAGCTCAGGCCTCTGGGAGGCACTCACTTGGGCTTCCAGTGTTTGGCATGCACAAAGCAGCATAGCTATGGATGGCAGTGTCATTAGTGTAGTGAGCACATGAGATTGGTTGCTTTAAAAAGCCCTTATAAGGCCAGGTGCTGGTGGCTCTCATTGATAATCCTCACTACCCAGGAGGGTGAGATCTGAGGATTACAGTTCAAAGCCAGCCCACGCAGCAAAGTCCGTAAGACCCTCATCTCCAATTAACCACCAAAACCCCAGAAATAGAGCTATGGCTCAAGTGGTAGAATGCTAGCCTTGGGAGAAGGGGAGAAGCTCGGGGACAGAATTCAGGCCCCAAGTTCAAGCCCCAGGACCACCCAAAAGAACAAGAGGGGAGAAAAATCCTTTATGAGAAACAAGCAACGGACCTGATATCATTGTTTTTCATAGACACCAGGTTTGAAAAGCTTTTCTCACTCAAGGTCAGCATTTCCTAACTGAGTCCTTCCTGTATAGCTGCAATAATGAGGCAGCAACGGTACCTGGTAGATGTCTGCGCAAAGGTGAAAAATACATAAAATTATATGTATGCCATGCAAGCAAGAGGCGGGAGTCAGCCATCCCCACATTGGCCTTCGATGTCTCTGTGTGTTCTCACCTGGAAGACTGACACCAGGGGAACAATGGAAACAGTGCCCTGTACCCAGAGCACTCCTGCACCTCCCCATTTCACCTCTCTCTTTCTCAGTTCCTCTCTCCTTCTTTGCCCCTCTCTCTTCCACCCTTTCTTTTGTTCAAATTATGTTTAGTGGGTACCTCTTCTCTTCCAGATAGCAGGAAAACAGATAAAAACTGTCATCTCAACCTAAGATAGCACACAACTCAGTTAGGCAACATCTAATCTGAGGATTTCTTTTCGCCAAGCACAATTGAAGTTGTTGGATACCCATGATGAAGTAAATAAGAAGTCTAGTAAGAGATGCAAAGACATGCACAAGGAGTTCCAATCCACAGTACCAAAAGTTCAGACTGGGGAATTGGGACTGGCGTCTGGCAGGATATGATGTTGAGGTGAGCCTTGAAGAGCAGGAAACAGCTCTTCAGGAAAAGGAGGCACCAGCGCAAAGGCCACAAGATCTGAACGGCTGAGGTCCACCTGAGGACCTACAAGGAGGTCACATGGTTGAAATGTGAGGAGCTGTGGGAGAGAGGTGGAAGCCAAGGCTAAGGAATTCAAGAAAAATATGTGTGACATAGCAACAAAGGCACCTGAAATGGATTCAGACAGCATAGGAAGCCACGGAAAGATTTCATGCAGGGAGTAACAACACCAACCCTGAATTTAAAAAGAAAAAAAAATGTTGTTCTCAGAATAAGCCATCTAAAAGAAAGAATTTGAAAATGACAAGGTCAGAAGAAGAGAGATGAATGGTGAGGTTATTCTGATAATCCCAGTGGAGATGGACCCAGGAAACAAGAGGAAATCTCTGTTCCTACATAGATATACAGCCATAGTTTTATTGGTTCCTAGAAGCCATCATATGAGACACAATTAGTCATGATCAAGGGCACTAGAATTCCTGTACAAAGTCATACTTCCTTTCTTGTATTCATGCCTTGCCCTAAATATCCCTATCAAAACAAATGGCCCATGTTTTTTTAGTCACTATGAAATATGTTTTGGTCATATCTCAAAAAGTTAATGGAAAGACAAAACTCCCTAGCCATTCCATTTGTAAGTATAATCCCAAAATAACTGAAAATAGACATTCAAACAATTCAAAGTGCATGGCTTTTCTCAGGAGCATGATTCCCAACAACTAAAGGTAGAAACATTCCCGATGTCCATGACTGGATGATGGTGGCAGATCTATGCACTGGAATATTACTGATGAGTCAAAAAGGAAGTACTGATTCATACTATAACATGCATCAAGCTCAGTGAAAGTCAAACACAAATGGTCACATGCTGTATGACTTCCATTTATATAAAGCATCCAGCAAAGACTACTCATGAGAAACAGGAAGATGACTAGAGAGAGAGTAAGGTAAGTTTAAGGGTTAGAGGGCTGTATTTGAGTGATAGAAATGCTATAGAGCTAGACAAAGGTGGTGATTGCACACTTTGATTGAATGTACTAAATGCCACTGGCTAACTTTAAGGCAGATGAATAAGCTTCCATTTGCAGATCTTAAAAAAAAATGGTGCCAGGTGCTGGTTACTCATGCCTGTAATCCTAGCTACTCAGGAGGCTGAGATCTGAGGATCACCATGTAAAGCCAGCCCAGACAGGAAAGGCCATGAGTCTCTTATCTTCAATTAAGCAAAAAAAACTGGAAGTGGAACTGTGGCTCAAAGTGGTAGAACACTAGTTGAGCAAAAGAGCTCAGGGACAGTGCTCAGGCCCTAAGATCAAGCCCCTTGACTGACAAAAAAAAAAAAAAGTGTTGTTTTTGTGCTTGTACTCAGAATATCATGTTCTTACTTGGCTCTTTTGCTCAATGCTGGCATGCTACCACTTCTGTTGAAAATCTTATAATCAATGTCACCCTCTTCTCTCTAGGCCTCCCCTCCTCCATCTATGACAGAAATGCTACAGGCTGGCCGGGGCCAGAGGACGTTCTCAGGAGTTGACACATAGTCACAGATAATATTTGCCAATTTCTCCTGAGGCTGCCAAGTTGAGCAGAGCCATCAGAATCAGAGAGGTCAGTGAGAATTGGTATCCATTTGCTTCTTTGGAGAGGTGAAATGTGAGAATTTAAGGAAATGATCATCTCTAGTCCTTGAGAAGTAGAAACAAGGAGGATCATGAGATCAACCTCAACCACCTTGAAAGACCTTGCCATGGGAAGTGGGGGGGAACAGATATATAACGTAAACCAGGGTACAAGATGAGGCCCAGACAAAATGGAGGCCAGGGGGAGAAGCTGTGGTCCCAGAGTAGAGGCAGGCCCTGTGAGACGCAGTAAAGGAGGCACCCTGCACACTGCAGTAGTAGTTTCTTCCACAATGCGCCTGTTTCTGCCTAGCAGAAAAGACTAATGAGGACAGGAGGCTGGGATGCTCCGCATAAGGAGGCTGATGAAGCTGCATTGCATTCCTCCAGGCTTCACAAAGGAGGCTTTCCGAGAGGCCTCATTTAGTCAATAGTGACAGGGCATTACTTAGGCACACTGAGAACTGCTACAAAGCTTGGAAACTGGCACTGCATCGTGAAGAGAGAGGAGAGGCTCTGGGTATGAGCCCCCAGAGGCTGTGACTGAGCCAAAGTCCTTCACCCTTTGTACCTCAGTTTCCTCATCTGTAAATTAGGAATCATATCCACTTCATCTGTCCTTAGGATAATGCAATTATACTGTGACAGAATATTTTTTTGAGAAGCATTGTGATATATTCAACTCATCAGAACAAACAATGTAAACAATAATCCATTCTGGATGGACCCCAGCCATGTCCCAACTGTCACTCAAACCACAGACAGATCAACCCTGAAACCCCACAGTTCAATCAAACCTTCAATGGAGAGTAAGGGTTATTTAGAAAAATCAGCTCAAAACAGGATTTTCTTAGGTCATTATTCTATAAAACACAGACCATACTTGGACAGCTTTAAGGATAAAATCAACAAACAGAATAAGGTACCAGCTGGAAAAGCTCCCTGAGGGTGACTGTTACCAGGGTCTCATCTTCTTCTTATCTCTTGACCACTTTCTGAATGCAGGTAATCACCAGGCAGGGCAGCAAAATGTATCCTGTTTCCCAGGATACATTGTGCTTTTCCAAAGAAAAGCACAAAGGAAATGCAAACATGCCCAGAGTATATTTCAAATGGCTGATAATTTTCCCTTAGAACTCTAGAGGCTCCAGACGAAAGAGTGCAGAAGCAGCTAGCCCAGAATTTAACAGGTCACCCCAGAGTGAGACAGGAGCTTGCACCAGAATGCAAATCAATGCCCTGATTCCTTCATGGCAAAAAGGATTGCAAAGGAGAAAATGTCAACTGGATGAAAAGTGTGTTTAGTAATGAAGGAGATTTATACTCGGCACTATTTACTCAAAAACCTGTGAAACATTTACATTCCTGGGAGGAGGGGCAAATTGCAGGCCACAGTGTGAGGAGGAGGAGGAAAAATGATGTCTGACTTTGCTCATACATTTGCTAACAGGTTTTCAAGTGCTCAGACCTGATTGAACAAAAGGATGAAAAAAATTAGTGAATGGCTTATGGAGCAGAATGGTCAGGGCATGGGGAGAGAAAACAAGTGAACAAGTATCAGGTGGGGTATTAGGAAGACAGGTTCTCCCCCTAAACTTAAGGAAATTAGGGAGAACTGATAGAGGCAAACAAGTTTTGCCTTGATGTAGAAAATGTACAGTAAAAGACTTCATCATCATCAGTAGGAATTCCAACAGTAGAAGGATGCTGTGATGGGAACACGTTCCCAGAATTTTCCCAGTGCAAAGGAAGCACCCTTTTGAGAGGCAGTAACTCCCTCCTGCCTGTAAGATCAATCCACGTACCTCCGTTCCATAAACAAGCCTGACATCAGCTCATGCCAGTCCCTTCATTGGCCAATAACTGGTTATCTCTTGTTCTGTTTTTCCATCCAATCTGCTATACTCTCCCTTCGAGTCACCTTAAACCCTATTTCACCCTCTTAGGAAGAGGCTCTGGAGTCCAGTCCTGGGGTTCAAATCCTGGTTCCACAGTTTACTGGTGTGTGACCTAAGACAACTCACCAACATTTTAAATAGATGATAAAAATAAGTTCATTGTGAAAAATAAGGGAACAAATCCATGTACAGCCTCAACAGATGATAACTATTATACTAGTTATTTTAGTCTGGCATAAATACTATTGGCTTAATGAGGTTTTATACATACTAATCCATTGACTCCAAATCTTTTCATGTGACTGTGTTTAGATTCTGGGCAAATCTCCTCACTCTGACTTCAGGTACCCTAAGCCATTTTTCAATTGTTAAGAGCAAGATCTAAATGTTATTGAACTACATTAAATTTTCTTTAGCTTTCTAGATGGTATCTAGATTGATGTCATTGACATCATAACCATGTAACACACTATCATTCCCATTTTACTGCTAAGGAAACAGAAAGATAAACACTTTGTCAACGAGGGTAAACAATTTATCAAATAAAATGAAAGACTCTATGGAACGAGTTCTTTTTGACAATCTTACTTGCCCTGTACTAAGGCCACTAATGGATAGATCCAGGATTAATCTACAGTTTTGCTGTGATATTATTTTAACCAATTTCACTTTTGTTAAATAAATGTTAATATATTTGCAAAGCAAGAAGTTTAAAAAGTCAGCCAGATGACCCTGCATTAATATGAAAGACCTTGAGGATTCAAAAAGACCTTGAGAATTCCTGTCAAAGGATCTGCCATCATTCTACTCACATCTCTAAAATAACGACCACAATTGTACCATGATATGTACTTTGCCTTTACAGCCTTCCTTTAGCCCC
This sequence comes from Dipodomys ordii, assembly GCF_000151885.1. Lineage (NCBI taxonomy): Eukaryota > Metazoa > Chordata > Mammalia > Rodentia > Heteromyidae > Dipodomys > Dipodomys ordii. The sequence goes on from NW_012267221.1 coordinate 5,061,628, forward strand.
TTATTCCAAACTGGAGTAGAAGCAACCAACAGATACCATCCTGGTTCTGAGTTCTTTTCAACACCGCAAAGAAATAAAAATGATGAATTAACAGAACAATTCTATTTAAACATAATTATTTCTTTGGAAGATTAATAAAGAACAAACTAGAGAAATAGGGATGGAGAATGGAATCATAAAATTCAATGCATATCCTACAAAATTAAGAAAATTGAAGGTAGAAATAGGGCTAAGGAAGATGGGAGAGTAGGAAAAAAGGGGAGACATCAATCTAGATTCATTACATTCATAAATGTTTTGTCAAATGGCAACTCCTTTGTACAGCTACCTAAAGATAATATAATTGATATATAACTGTACATAGTAATAAAAATGAAATCAAGACTTCTGGGAAGATGGTGTCATCGTCATAGGTAAACTCCCTAGGTGTCGTTAACGAAACAGAGACTTGGTCCCAGCACATACTTCACCTCAAGAGATCCACACCAATCAATCTTTTCTTTTTTTTTTACTTTAGAAGGTATCCCTGCTTTTTATTTTATTCTTTTTTTATAAGTTTTTATTGTGAAAATACTGCACAGAAGGGTTACAGTTACATGAGCAAGGTAATGAGCACATTTCTTATCAAGCATTGTTGCCTCCTCCTATGTTTTTCCCCTAACATCCCTTCCCTCCCACCTCCACAACTACACTCCCTGCACCCACCCCCACATAAATTTTAAAGTTCATTTTTCAACAAATCAATCTTTAAACAGCTAGAGACTCATTCTAATACAGAAGAAATCTCACAGTGGAAATACAAAAACAAAAAACAATGAAGATTTCAGAGACAGTGTGCTGATCCCCACTGAGTGGCTGCAGCCTCCACCCCATGCTGCCCCAGGCAGTGTGCAGAGATGCAGAGCAACACACCTGAAGTGCCACCAATCAAACTTTAAACAGAGGAAATACAACCACACCACCTAGGAGTGGCATGCAGCCAGGGAGGTACGTGGGAAACACCAGGACCTACCCCTACACAAGAAAGCAAGCTGAAAACAATTACATCTATAACATCCTCCAACCTAGCATCTCTGATGGGAAAAGCTGCATATAGCTCCAATAGTAACTAGAGTCAAATTACAACTAGGAACTGAAGGTATTGCTATAAAGGGGTCCTAACTCAGGCTATTCCCATAGAAAATGCAGTATGAAACATCCTTGATCTCTGATACAGTAAGCGGAGAGCCTCTTTTTGTTTGTTTTTTAAAATATATTTTTATTTTTATCTCTCTTCTTTTCTCTTTCTCTTCCTTGGTTTTATAGAGAATGCAAATCTCCAAATAGAATGCTCTGGGTCTGCTGATATAATTATCTGAAATATGTACTTACACAAGTTATAATCTATTGTTTGTAATATACATGCATATAATATTCTACTTTTCTTTATATTGCCTTTCTTCAAAGCTAGAGCTGAAATTTGACAGGAGACAGCAATTACCTTTAGAGAAAGCAGCATTAGGGTTCAGACACCTTAACTCAATTTCTCTTTACTTGGCTTCTTCAATATAGAATACAAAATTTTTTCATTTCTTTTCTCTTTCTCCTTTCAGTTTATTTTTTTCCTCTTCTCCTCTACCATCCTCTTCCTCATTGCTATCCTCTACTACACTCATGCCCTGTCCTCTTCTCCTTTTCTCATCTAACTTCCTTGAAAACTACCCCTCCCCATCCTAATCTTACCTCACAACCTCAATATCTCCATCTAATAGTCAAATTTTAACAGTACAATTCCACAACACAACTAAACCTTACATCTCCACTCAACGATACCTACAACCTCTGAACCCGGATAAGGAAATCTCCACAAAGGGACAAAACACCAGCTGCCTAGTCAACCAGGAGAAGAACCAATTTATTTAGAAGATCACAGATTCCCAAAAGATAAAATCAAAAGGGTCTTCCAATGAGAACACACCACAGAAATACCAGAAATATGCAAATCCAAGGAAATATAATAATCACAGAAAACAACCAGACAAATAGGGAAGGAAAACAGAGAAGATGCACTGAAAGCATCGCTGATAAATTTCATTAAAAATTTCATGAAAAATTTGAAATTATATACAAAACAATTCATAAATGTGATAAGGCTAACCCAAGAATAATGGAAGAATTCGTGGAGACCTCCAACAAGAAGCTAAATGAAGTCCAAGAGATGACAAAGGAGTCCAATGAAAAAGTAGCCACCCAGTTAGAGATTAAGGAAAACACAAACAAACAAATCAGTGATATAAACAGGTTCTTAGAAATCCTAAAACAAGACTTGAAAAAAAGAGGTAGAGGCCCTCAGAAATGACTAAACAGAAAACAGAGAATTAAACAATAAAATAGAAGGCCTCTGTGGCCAAATACACCAAGTGGAAGACAGAGTTTCTGATCTGGAAGACAGAGATTATTATACAGAATAAATCCAAGACAAGACTCAATCCGAAAACCAAATTTAAGGCTGATAGGTATCCAAGAATATTAAGAGAATAGAGTCAAGGGGGATGGGAAACATGTTTCCCAGAATCCTAGTAGAGAGCTTCCCAAATACCCAAAAAGACTTATTCAGATATAAGAAGGATTTAGGACACCCAATAGACCAGATCACAGAACATCATACTGCCACATTATAATTCACACAGGATCAGTAGAGACCAAGGAAAGGATCCTAAAAACTGTCAGAGAGAAAAGACTGCTTATAAAGAGAAACCAGTCCAAATAATCACAGACTTCTCAGCTGAGACTCTGAAAGCAAGAAGAACCTGGTATGATGTATTCTAAACCCTAAAATCAAACCAATTATCAACCCAGAATACTGCACCCAGCGAAAGCTTTCCTTCATAACCAAAGGACAAATTAAAACATTCCATAACATAGTGAAACAATTTATATCCACCAAACCAACACTCCCAAAAATATTTAAAGCTATCCTTTAAATAGAAAATCAACAAGAATAGAATGTTGGCAGAGAAAATACCCCTTACCATTTAACCCAGTAAACAGAGTAAGAATAGAAGAGTCACAATCCCTAAGGAGGGAGATAATATGGCAGTCCTAACCCTCAATATCAATAGCCTTACCTCTTCAATTAAAAGACATAGACTGACTACTTGGATCAGAAAGCAAGACTGGTCCATCTGTTGTCTACAAGAGACACATCTTGCCGACAAAAGCAGACACATTCTCAAAGTGAAAGGTTGGAAAAAAAAAAAAACCTTTCAAATAAATGGCCCCAATAAACAGGCCAGAGTAGCAGTCTTAATATCATATAAAATAGACTTCAGGCCTGGTACTGGGGGCTTATGCCTGTAATTCTAGCTCCTCAGGAAGATGAGATCTAAGAATCATAGTTCAAAGCCAGCCGGGACAGGAAAGTCCATGAGACTCTTACCTTCAGAAATAAAAACCACCAGAAAACTAGAAGTGGCATTGTGGCTCAAGTGGTAGAGGGCTGAAGAGCTGGGCTGGTGCCCAGGCCCAGAGTTCAAGCCCCACGACCAATATGAAAAAAAAATGGATTAAAAGCAGTAAAGAAAGACAAACAAGGTCATTACATACTAATAAAGGGAGCTATACTACAGGAAGATAGGACAATTCTAAATATCTACACACCAAACATTGGAGCACCCAACTTTATCAAACACATACTACTTGACTTAAAAGTACACATAGATCAAAACACATTGATTGTTGGTGACTTCAACACATCAATGACACCTCTGGATAGATCATGTAGGCAAAAACTCACCAAAGAAACCTCAATCCTAAATAACTACATTGACCAACTACATTTAATAGACATCTACACACGCTTTCACCCAACAGCATCAGAGTATACATTCTTCTGAGCAGCCCATGGCACATTCTCCAAAATAAACTATATGTTAGATCACAAATCAAACCTGAGCACATTTTTAAAACTTGAAATTATCCCCTGCATCCTATCAGATCACAATGGAATAAAATTAGAGATCAACAACAAAAGCCATCGCAGAAAATTCATGGAGACTTGTGGAATGATCGGTGGATCATTCAGGAGACTAGGAAAAAAAATCAAATGTTTATGAAATTGAATAAAAATTAACACACAAAATACCAGCTTCTCTGGGACACAGCAAAGGCAGTATTCAAAGGAAAATGTATAGCTCTGAGTGCTTACATCAAGAAGATGTAGAGGGGCTGGGAAGATGGCTCAGTGGTAGAGCGCTTGCCTTGCATGCATGAGGCCCTGGGTTCGATTTCTTAGCACCACATAAGCAAAAAGAAAAAGCCAGAAGTGGCGCTGTGGCGCAAGTGGTAGAGCGCTAGCCTTGAGCTAAAGAGCTGAGGGACAGTGCCCAGGCCCAGAGTTCAGGCCCCACGACCGGACCTCCCCCCCCAAAAAAAAAGAAGATGTAAGAAAGCTCAAATCAACACTTTAATGATGCACCTCAAGCTCCTGGAAAAGCAGGAACAACCCAAATCTCAAACTCATTTTATGAAGCCAGTATAATACTCATCCCAAAGCCAGACTGGGACCCATCAAAGAAAGAGAACGTTAAGGTAAAACTCCTCAACAAAATTCTGGCTAACCAAATTCAACCACTTTAACAACAATAACAACAACAACAACAAAACCATACATTACAATCAAACAGGATTCATTCCAGGGTTGAAAAATTGGTTCAATGTATGCAAGCCAATTAGTTTAATTCAACACATCAACAGCCAGGGCAAGAATCACATGATCATCTCAATAGATGCAGAAAAAACATTTGACAAGATTCAACAACCTTTATGATAAAAGTTCTGGAGAAGCTAGGACTCCATGGAATGTTCTTCAATAAAGGCTATATATGACAAACCTACAGCCAGCATTACTTAATAGGGAAAGTAATAGGGAAAAGTTAAAACTATTCCCTCTAAAATAAGGAATAAGATAAAGATGTCCATTCTCTCCGCTCCTCTTCAACACAGTGCTGGAATTTTTAGCAAGAGTAATAAGGCAAGAGAAACACATGAAGGGGATCCAAATAGGGAAAGAAGAAGTAAAGCTATCCCTCTTTGCAGATGACATGATCCTGTATTTAAAGGACCCTATAGATTCCTCACCCAAGCTTCTTGAGTTCATTCAAAACTTTGGCAAAGCAGGGTATAAATAAAATCAATACACAAGGATCAGTAGCTTTTCTGTATGCCAACAATGAGAAGAGGGATATTGAAATCAGGAAAACAACTTCATTTGTAAAAAATAAAACAAAAAAACTTAGTAATTAACTTAACCAAAAATGTGAAAGACCTCTATAGTGAAAACTTTAAAACTCTGAAAAAAGAAACTGAAGCAGACTTAAGGAAATGGAAAAACATATCATGCTTCTGGTTGGGAAGAATTAATATAGTAAAAATGGCAATTCTGCCCAGAGCAGTATACAAAATCAATACAATACCCATCAAAATCCCAATAATTTTCTTCAAAGGAATAGAGAAATAAGTTGAAAAATTCATATGGAATAATAAAAGACCCAGAATAGCCAAAACAAGCCTTAGCAGGATGAAGAGCACTGGAGGAATATCAATACCAAACTTCAAACTTTATTACAAAGCCACACTAATAAAAAACAGCTTGGTCCTGGCACAAGAATAGGCCTGAGGACCAATGGAACAGAATAGAAGACCCAGAAATAAGTACACAAACATACAGCCACTTAATATTTGATAAGGGAACCAAAAATGGTACTGGCAAAAATTGAAGCTATATCACCTTACACCAGAACAACTCTCAATAGATCAAAGACCTCAATGCAAAGCAAGATATCCTGAAAATATTATAGGAAGGGGTATGGGAAATCCTAAGCCTTCTAGGCATGGGGTGAAACTTCCTAAAAAAAAGATCCAGAATCACAACAAATCAAATAAAGACTGGGTAAATGAGATTGTATCAAATTGAAGAGCTTCTGCACAGCAAAGAACATAGCTAGCAAGATAAATAAGAAATCCCACACAATAGAAGAAAATCTTCACTAGTTATAGATAAGGCTATATCTAAAATAACTTAGTGCTCAAAAAATTAAACCTCCAAAAATTAAGTTCTCAAAAACTTAACAAATCAATCAAAAAATAGGCTAAAGAATTAAAGAAAGACTTCCAGAGGAAGAAACAAGAATGGCCAATAGACACATGAAGAAATTTTCAACATCTCTGGCCATAAAAGAAATGCAAATCAAAACAAAACTGAGATTTCACTTCACTACAGTTAAAATGGCCATGATCAGGAAAACTAACAATAATAAATTCTGGCAGGGCTATGGCCAAAAGGGAATCCTATTACACTGTTGTTGGGAATGTATACTTGTTCAACCACTCTGGAAAGCAATATGGAGGTTCCTTAAAAGACTAAACATAGAGCTTCCTTATGACCCATCAATTCCACTCTTGGTCATTTATCCTATGGACAACAAACCAGGCCACACTAAAGCCAGCAACACAACCATGTTCACTGCAACATTGTTCACCATAGCCAAGATATGGAATCAACCTAGATTTCCCTCAGTGGACGAATGGATCAAGAAAACGTGGTATATATACACAATGGAATTCTCTTTACCCATCACAAAGAATGATATTGCCCCATTCATCAGAAAATGTAAAGACTTGGAAAAAAATATTAAGCGAAATAAGCCAGAGCCAAAACAAACAGGCTACATGGTTTCCTCATTTGTGGTAACCAGAATGTGCCTGTAAATCTACAAGTAAACACATTGAATGACCATACATACACACACACACACACACACACACACACACACACAGGGACATAATAAATTACACAGGATCCTAGTAATTAACATACAGAGGCCAAAGGAAGATATGCATAGCACTGGTTGACAAAGGCTCAATAGCTATGTACAGATGATTATATAAAATAATATTCTATGAAATGAACTCCAAGACAAGGAAACAAGAGACAGTTTTTTAGTTGCCATTGGTGCTGTTTTTGTTTTCTTTTCCTTTTGTCTTGCTAGTTTATTTGTATTTGGGAGGGTAAGGAAGGGCTCATAAAAGGTAGAACAAGGATGAAGAAATACAAGGGTTACTTACTAGCCACTATGTGGAAAATGAACTGGACATCTTGTAGGTGGGGACAGGAGGGAAAGCCCAGGAGAGAGCGATAGAAGGGGAGATATGGTTAAAAAAGAATTGGACTTATTACTTACTACCTGATTCATGTAACTATAACCTCTCTGTGTATCAACTCTACAATAAAATTAAATTAAATTAAAAATAAAAAGAACAAACTAGAATGATTTGTTTAATTCTCTCATCCATCTTCTAAATAACAAATTTTATAGAGAAAAGGAAGAAGTATCGCTACCAAGTTCCAGAAAAACTAAAATATCTTTGTTCTTTAAAAAATTATTTTATGTCTCGGATTTCCCATATTTTTTAACTCCTTGTGGCTTCAGAGATTAAGATGAGAAGGTTCACTTGTGTGGGGCCCATTCAAAGAGCTGACCTTGTTTGCCGAGTCATGGAGATTTCAAACACGGCCATCACAGACAGAATGGCTCTGATAATGATACAGTTGCTAAATTACAATCTGAGCTTGGAAATAAAAGAGAGGAAGTGGCAAGGATTCTATTCTCAAAACAATGTCCCTGAGCATGTCCTTGCAAATGAGAACAAGTAAGAAGAAATGAAGAGAATGTGTGATGTACAGACAGGATTGTTTCCAAATAGAATGCCTTTCAGCGCTTTCTGTGACAAGTCAGCAACTCTTTCAGAGCATCTCTCACAATTACAGAGCTGCACCTGGTTAATTGATGACACTCACCATTTCTTTATTGGCTGGTGCCAACCTGTCCCATTTCACTCATGAGCACATCAACATCACAAAGCCACAGTTCTGTTCACTCACTCAACATTGAGGTATCATGTGTCACTGCACTACATGTCTTTCTTATTCATCGCTCTGCCCTTACCTATTGGAGTTAAGGAAAGAGAGATGCAAAAGATGGGCAGGATTTGTTACATGCCCCCTACTGTCTTATATTTGCAGAGATAAAATGTGGATACAGGAAATGGAAAATTGCAGCTGGCTAATGCCCAAGAGTTAGAGCAGATGCTGATATGAGAATTCAGAAGTTTGGAAAAGCTGGGAAGACACAGAATAAGAGGTAGACCTTGCCCAATGAAGCATCTACAAAGGGGATGAGGGTAGATAAGGGCCTTTCAAAAGGAGTGAATGGCATTCCCCTATTCATTCTGGTACTTAAAACTGAGCTCTGTTTACTTATGTAATGGTGACAGGGCCACAATGACCAGAGCGGGATTATATACAATAGCCACACGTGTCAGTGGTGTACGATTCTAAAATATTTTGAGTCTTTGATATATCTTTAGTATATCTTAAATTATATCTTACATTTTCATATTACTAATCAAGAAGCCATTTTTAACTCTGTGTGTGTGTGTGTGTGTGTGTGTGTGTGTGTGTGTGTGTGCGCGCGCTGCTCCTGGGGCCTGGACGCTCAAGCTAGGGCTCTAACACTTGAGCAACACCTCTACTTCAGACTTCTTTTTTTTTTTTTTTGAAGTTCACTGGAAATAAGGGTCTCACAGATTTTCCTGCCCAAAGCTGGCTTAGAACCATGAACCTCAGATCTCAGCTTCCCAAGTAGCTAGGATTACAGACGTGAACCATTGGCACCTAGCAGCAGTTTGTTGTTGCTGTTTGTTTGTTTGTTTTTATTGTGAAAATACCGTACAGAGGGGTTACAATTACATGGGCAAGATAACGAGTGCATTTCTTATCAAGCATTGTTGCCTCCTCCTTTGTTTCCCCTTCCCATCCCTTCTCATACCTCGCCCCCCACCCCCCCTACTCGATCCTCCCCCTAGCAGTTTGTTTTTGAATAACAGTTTTATTACATATAGTTCACATCCTATGCAATTTACTTATTTAAAATGTATAATCCAATGGGTTTTTTGTTGTATTTAGAATTGTGTAGCCATCACTACAGTCAAATTTAGAACATTTTAATCTGGGATTAGAGGCATGGCTCAGTTGGGGGGGGGGGTGCTGGGGCCTGGGCCCTGTCCCTGAGCTCATAACAAGAACTTATACACAAATGTTCATCACAGCAGCATGAACATTTATTACACTCCCAAAGTGGAAACTGTTGAATGATGGAGAGATTTTTTTTTCTGATAAAACTGATTCATTGCATTTTCTTTCATTTGACAACCATTATATACTTTTAAAAGATGTACCCAGCACTGTTATAAGCACACCAGAAATGTTAAATCCTTTATGTTTTAAATACTGTTATCTTGTCAAACGCTGTCCTGAAACAATTGCTTGAAGAGATTTTTTTTGGGGGGTGGGGGTCTGGTTGTGGGGCCTGAACTCTGGGCCTGGGCACTGTCCCTCAGCTCTTCAGCTCAAGGCTAGCACTCTACCACTTGAGCCATAGCGCCACTTCCGGCTTTTTTCTTTTTGCTTATGTGGTGCTGAGGAATTGAACCCAGGGCCTCATGCATGCAAGGCAAGCGCTCTACCACTGAGCCACCTTCCCAGCCCCTTGAAGAGATTTTTTTAAAGTGTCTTATCTACACAATGTACTGTGGAAACAGAGGGAAGGAAACACTGAGACAGCCTGCAATATGGATACTCCCTAAAACAGTATGTTAACTGAAAGAAGCCAATCACCACATCATGTATGAGATGTCTCCAACAGGCCAATAGACAGAGACAGCCAGGGATAGGAAATTGGGGGACAATGGAGAGATAAGGGTAATTAAAACATTCTATTTCTTTCTTTCTTTGTTAGACTGAGACCAGGGCTCGAACTCAGTACCTGATGCTTTCACCAAATGGCTGGTGCTCTAACCAACTGAGTCATGCCTCTAATCCCAGATTAAAATTTTCTAAATCTGACTGTAGTGATGGCTACACAATTCTAAATACAACCAAAAAACCATTGGATTATACATTTTAAATAAGTAAATTGCATGTGAACTATATGTAATAAAACTGTTATTCAAAAACAAACTGCTGCTAGGTACCAATGGTTCACGCCTATAATCCTAGCTACTTGGGAAGTTGAGATCTGAGGTTCATGGTTCAAAGCCAGCTCTTGGTCAGGAAAGTCTGTGAGACCCTTATCTCCAGTGAACTTCAAAAAAAAAAAAGTCAGAAGTAGAGCTGTTGCTCAAGTGTTAGAGCCTTAGCCTGAGCAAAAGAGCTCAGGGACAGCACCCAGGCCCCAGTACCAATACACACACACACACACACACACACACACACACACACAAACTGTTAAAGATGGTGGACCCTCCAAAATAGGATGTTAAAGAGTATAGCATGGGAGGGAAATTTACATAGTTACCTATTACAACTAATAAGGCTCAGATAGAGATATGAAAGATGACAGAGTCTCCATGATCACATTCTGATTCCTTTAAAAACATATAAAATGTGCTAAACTCCCAATTTTAAATTTACTTTAATTTTTCAAGGAAAAAAAATGGGCTGAACACGGGTGTGTGTATGTCTTGGAAATGCTTGATAAATATATCATGTTCAATCAACCGTGTTCAATCCCAGCAACCTAGAACAAAACTATTTCATAACTTTGGGATAAAATCACTACCTTTTGAGCCATGAACCATGATCAACAGCTGGAGGGTAGAGGCCTTCAGCACCTAGTGGTGGCTCTACCTGAGCTTCCCTGGACCAACCCAAATGGCATCAGAAGAAACAGCCTAGTTTTTCAACCTCAGTGGGATCATCATCCAAGCAGTCAGTCACCCAAAAGCAGAGGAGTTCCTCTTTCTTCCTGACCTAATTAGTCATTAACCAGCTGCACTGATGACTGACATATTTCTCAGCTTACCTCCTCCTCTTTATCCCCACTTCTACTGCCCCAGTTCAGGCTCAATCATCTCTTATCTGTGCTATTTCCACAGCTTTCTAGTTGGACCCCCTGCCTGAAATCTAGCTTCCACGCTCACCAATTCATACCTCACCACCCCACTTCCCAAATTACAAATCCCTCCAACTGCTCCCAAGTAATTTCTCCCAAACTGCATTCTGCAAAAGAATAATACAATGCATGTTAATGCCCATAAGGGCTCTTCCAAACAGGAGGTTGGCTATTTTTTAAATTAACATATACTACTGTACATTATAATTAGGTTCATTCAGTGTGCTATTTCCATACATGCACACAACATGAACTGATCAAATTCAACCGCCCTTCTTCCATCTCCCTCTTATATATCCTTCTCAATCTCTAGATATCACTATTCTATTTTCAGACCAACCATTTTAGCTTATAATCTTTATGACAGAAAACCTGCCATATTTGTCTTTCTGTGTCTGGCTTATTTTACTTAACATAATGTCCCTCAGATCCATCCAATCTGCTCCAAATGACATAATTTCATTCTAATTCCTTATCTTAGCTATGGGAGTAGTGTTGCAATAAACATGGGTGTGCACAGGTATCTTCTTGGTATGCTGACTTCATTTCTTTTGGATATGTACCAAGAACCAGGTGCACTGGATCCTAGGGTAGATCTAATTTTAGCTTTTGAAGAGCCTTCACACTGTTCTCCATAATGCCTACACTACTTTCATTCCTACCACAGAGTATAACCATTCCTTTCCCACACATTTTTTATCAATATTCTTTTTTCTGGTACTAGGTATTGAACTCAGGGCCTCATATCCTTGATTGACTTTTTAGCTCAAGGCTGGCACTTTAGCACTTTAGCCACATCTCCACTTCTGACTTATTTGCTGGTTAACGAGATAAAAAGTCTCTCAGATTTTTCTGCCTCACCTGGCTTTGAACCAGAATCCTCAGACGTTGGCCTCCTGAATAGCTAGGATTACAGGCATGAACCACCAGTGTCCAGCTGATTTTTTTTTTAATAGCAGAAGCCAAGTATTTTTTATCGATAATAAAGAGGACCACCTATGAATGTCTATTTTGTTCTCAAAATAGCAGACAGGTTGAACAATTCATAGGTGGTATAGTTTGGGTCTTGACTATTCCCCAAAGGCTTTCCCCATAGAATAAACAGAACCTTTAGGAAGTGAGGCCTAGCGGGATGACCTCAGATGCTTGGGGAATGTGTCCGCAAAGGAAATTGTGGGAGCCTTGCTCCTTTCTGACTGTTTTGCTTCCTATTCCTAAAGTCAACAGTCTGCTCTGCTACAAACTCTCCACCATAGCCCTCTGGCACCTCACTAGAGGTCTAAAAGCAATGTGTCTGCCTGATCATGGTCTGGAACCTCTAAGACTGTGAGCCAAAATAAATATTTTCTTTTTGTAAAATGACTATCTCAGGTATTTTATCATAGCAATGGGAAGCTAACTGAAACACCTGGAGTCTAAGGACCTAGAAGAGGGAGGCCCAAACAGCAAACTTGGAAATGCTTTCAACAATAGCAAGTCTAACAATCCCATTGACTAGGGAGTCTTAGAAGTAATTGAATATAAATGTTTATCATACAGTGGGCACTTTTTGCACCTCTGAAGAAACAATAGGGTTGGGAATGTGGCTTAGTGGTAGAGTGTTTGCCTAGCGTGCATGAAGCCCTGGGTTTGATTCCTCAGTACCACATAAACAGAAAAGGCCGGAAGTGGTACCGTGGCTCAAGTGGTAGAGCACTAGCCTTGAGCAAAAGAAGCTCAGGGATAGTGCTCAGGCCCTGAGTTCAAGCCCCAGGACTGGCAAAAACAAAAAGATAGAATATGTAAAATATTCCCCTTTTCTGAGAAAATACTCCCTTGGTACTTTGAAGCTATATATCCTCCATTTAGTCTATGGAGCTAAGGGTTTTGTTTCCAGTTCCTTTGCAAGCCTGACATGAGGGACTAAAATAAGGCATAAACTAGGAATCACATCAGTTATGTCTGAGTTTCTAGAACAAGGTGTGTTCTAGAACAGGGTGTGCCCTCTACCAACTATCTCAGGATATCTTCCCCTAAACCAGTCATAGAGCTAGACAGATCTTCCTTTCTTGAGTTGGCTGTTGGCTGGCATTTGGAAAGCCAGCTTCTCTATGTAAATGCAACACTCAAATGAAAAATGTAGCAACCAGTTGCACATCTTACAGCCAGAACATATTTAGTTAAGATGGCTTTGAATCAAAACACTCACAGAATCTAGGTTATGCATTTCCTTGTCCTTTTCCTACCTTATTTGCATCCTTCTCTCTTTTCTTTGCTCTTCATTTTTCTTTGAAAGAAATTCACTCAATTAAATTTGGAATAGGGAACAAACATGTTTTTCATTGACCTTTATACTCGTGTGTGTGTGTGTGTGTGTGTGTGTGTATTTTTTCTTTTGCCAGTCATGGGGCCTGAACTCTGGGCCTGGGCGCTGTCCCTCAGCTCTTCAGCTCAAGGCTAGCGCTCTACCACTTGAGCCACAGTGCTACTTCTGCTTTTTTTTTCCTGCTTATGTGGTGCTGAGGAATCGAACCCAGGGCCTCATGCATGCAAGGCAAGCACTCTACCACTGAGCCACCTTCCCAGCCCACCCATGTATATTTTTAAAACAGAGCAAAGCAATATATGTACCAATATGGCATTCAATCCTAATAAAATTCTGCATAGTATCTTTGCACGTATGATATCGTAGTTTTGATCCAAGAAATTTAACACACACACACACACACACACACACACACACAAAGCACTGCTGCTGAAAAAGTCTATAATAACAATTGGTAATAACAGGTTTCAATTACATGATCTACCTCATATCTCACATCTGTAATCTTAACTACACAGGATGCTGGGGTCAGAGGGCTGTGGTTCAAAGCCAGGACAAGTAGGAAAGTGTATGAGACTCCATCTCTAAAATAAATAGCAAAAAGTAAGGCTGGAGGTGTGGTACAAGTGGTAGAGCACTAGTCATGGTGAGCAAGCAAGCCAAAGAAGTATGAAGCCCTGAATTCAGGGCAAAAAAAAATCTTCCTAACAGTTCTTACAACACTAAAGTCTGCACTAGTAATAACTTAAAAATTAGAGCCTGTGTGTGTGTGTGTGTGTGTGTGTGTGTGTGTGTGTGTGTATTTGTGCCAGTATTGGGTTGAACTTAGGGTCTCATGCTCCTGCTTGGCTTCTATGCTCAGGATTAGTGCTGTACCACTTGAGTCACATCTCCAGTTCTCATATATATACACATATAATTTTGTAAATAATTATATATACATACAACTATATATAATTTTCAAGGACTGAAGGAGTAGCACCAATGGTGCAATACCTGTCTAATAAGTATGATGCCCTGAATTCAAATTCATGTACTACCTTAAAATAATAAACAATTTTAAGCCATATACATCTTAAAAATGAAAACATTCAAGCAGTATGCATATAATAAAAATGTTATCTTAACTTTAATACAATTTCATGTATATATTGAGTCAGTGTTTCACTATGTAGTCCATCCACCCAGGCCTCAAATTCTCAATTCTCCTCCCTTAGCCTTCCAAGCTCTCGGTCTGCAGGTGTTCATCAGAATGCCTGGCTTCCTACTTAAATTGAAAGACCTGTGCATTACCTCTCCATCAAATGTCTCTGTATAGCTATGGACCAAGCACATACTGGTTCAACAGCAAACACTTGAGTCTTAAAATAAACCTCAATAGAGACTCAAAGCAACAGTTTTACTCTTTATCCCTGGAGCTGGCACTCTCTTGTGGCTGCTGGCACAGTTCTATAAGTGGAAGGATCTGTTGTCATCACTGAGAACAGCCTCGCTATGACCTTGAACATACTGCTAAAAGCATGGAGAAATTCTACTTCCTTACTTCAGTAAGGTGTTGCTGTCTTGCCTTTGAGGGCACAGACGACCCTCCTTAAGGACAGGATCTTCTATTCCCAACTCAGGATAGAGTACAGTCTCCCTGCAACAGGGGTAGGCCCTCTATTCTCATACTTGGCCCACTGATCAAAAGTCATTGGTCCTTCTGTACTCAGTACTCCCATGCCTCATCAGTGTTAGAATCACCTTCCTCCTTCATTTCAAAAGCCAAAACAACAGAATGCAATGCAAGGGCCCTCATGACCTCCTGCCTGTTCCTGATTTCAGCTACCAGAATTCCACTGGTTTCCCTTGTTTCCTTAAAAGTGACTTCCTAAATTTTAATCAAAGAATACCCACACTTAGAGAAGCATACACAGATGATTTGCGTGTAGTTCAATTTCACGAATTTTACACATTGTGCAACCCAATAACCAGTTAAAATTAACTTTTTAATAACAACACACAGGCCTGTGTAGCTTTACCAAAAAATGGGAAGGCCTGGCCTCTGAGCAAGCAACTTTCCATGGCCTTCCATTATTACCTTCCAAACAAGCTCTGCTTTCAACACTGTAAAGGAAGTGCCTCTTAGCATCACCACTCTACCAATCTACATATATATTATATATCATATGTATGTATTTTAAACTGGGAGCTAAAACTTCAATATATGAATTTGAGGGAGACATAATTCCTTCCTTAATATTGTCTTCTAAATAATCTTGGAAATAAAGCTTCCCATTGTAATCCAGTATTCTTACTATGAAATAAACATTTTGAGATGCCTTATATGACAGAAACATTTGTGTTGAAGTTTCTAATTAGAATTGCCTAGAGTGTGGAGTGTAGTCGGATTATGAAATAATATTCCCATTTCACATGATCACAGGCTAGCTTCTAGGCATTTGGTCCCTATTTCTCTCCACAGGCAGAACTACTGCCTCTTGCAGGACTGACCCACTTTCCAGATGCATTAATTAATTTAGTTATTCATCAAGTATTTATTGGAATGTTTGTGTACTCTTAAGTTTTTCTTTGCAGGCCTGAGCATGTGGCCTAGTGATACAGTGAGTGCCTAGCATGCATGAAGCCCTGGGTTGGATTCCTCAGTACCACATAAACCGAAAAAGCCAGAAGTGGCACTGTGGCTCAGGTAGTAGAGTGCTAGCCTTTAGCAAAAGAAGCTCAGGGACAGTGCCCAGGCCTTCAGTTCAAGCCCAAGGACTGGCAAAAAAAAAAAAAAAGTTTGTCTTTGCATCATTGGCTATTTGTCTACCTCTCCACTGATTGAACTGGGGTTAAATTACAAGTGTTCCTTAACTCACAGTATCATTTAAAGTAGTAAAATAAATGATAGTAAAAGGAGCTGAAGGGCTGGGAAGGTGGCTCAGTGGTAGAGCGCTTGCCTTGCATGCCTGAGGCCCTGGGTTCTATTCCTCAGTACCACATAAGCAAAAGGAAAAAAGCTGGAAGTGGCACTGTGGCTCAAGTGGTAGAGCGCTAGCCTTGAGCTGAAGAGCTGAGGGACAATGCCCAGGCCCAGAGTTCAGGCCCCATGACCGACCTAAAAAAAAATAAAAAGAGCTGAAGCCAGGCACTACTTGTTCACACCTGTAATCCTAGCTACTCAGGAGGCTGAGACCTGAGGATCGAGGTTCAAAGCCAGACCAGGCAAGAAAGTCCATGAGACTCTTATCTCCAATAAACCACTAGAAAACTGAAAGTGGCAGTGTGGCTCAAGTGGTAGAGCGCTCGCCTTGAGCTAAAGAGCACAGGGACAGCACCCACGACCAGAGTTCAAGCCCCACAACCCACCAAACTCACTCACACACACACACACACACACACACACACAACAGCTGAGTGTTTACGATGCACTTTGGCAATATTTACAAAGGATGTTTTCAACCTGTAAGATTGTATGTTACAAATCCCTCCTCTCAATGTTTTGTGAGGTAGAAATCACAATGTGAGGATGTTGCAGGGATCCTAAGAGTTGTTCTCGTCTGGCCACATCTCAGCCACAGGTTGTCTGGTTTGTACTTTTCTACCTCTTATCATCTACAGAGATTTTGGCATATTTAAAGGCAGGCAGTCCATGGAATTCATCTATCTATGTCTGCTGGTATAATAGAATACACAAACTGAGTAATTCATAAAGAAAAGCAATTTATTCACGTCAGGGTCTGGAGACCAGGAAGTCGAAGATCACAAAGCAAGCAATGACACAGGCTGGCATGTTGTGAGGCCTTCTTGCTGCATCACACATGGCAGAACACATCATAGGAGAAGACAGAATAAATATGCTTGCTGGAGCCTCTCTTGCTCTTCCTACAAAGCCTATGAAGCCATCTTTGACACCACATCCCCAAGATCTCATCTATTCCTAATTACTTCCCAAGGGTGCCAGCTCAAAATACTTTAGCTTATGAGATTGAGGATTAAGCTTCCAACCTATGAATTTTATGGGGGACACATTCAAACCACAGCACTGGCTCAGTTTAGCTTTTCCAACTAACATTCTCCACAAGCTGACTTTTAATCGATTTAAAATTTTCTCCTATTGTTAGACTCTTCTGAAATACTCCAAGTCTTCATTTATTAAAAGTACAAGAATTTAGCCAGGCACTGGTTGCTCACTCTGTAATCCTTGCTACTCAGGAAGCTGAGATCTGAGAATCATGGTTCACAGCCAGCCTGGCAGAAAAGTCCCCATGAGACTTTTATGTCCAATTAATCACTCAAAGGACTGGAAGTGGAGCTGTGGCTCAAAGTGGTAGAACACTTCTGGCTTTTTCTTTTTCTTTCTTTTTTTCCTTTCTTGAGTAGCTTATTGGAGGTAAGTCTTGAAGACATTCCTGCCTAGGTTAGCTTTAAACATTAATCATCATATCTCAGCCTCCTGAGTAGCTAGGATTATAGGCATGAGCCACTAGCATCTGGATTCTAAATTTTTTTTAATAGTACAGAGAAAGATATGCTATAAAAATTAGAAGGGGGGAGGTAGGGAAGGGATGTGAAGAGTAAATAAAGGAGGAGGCTGCAATGCTTGATAAGAAATGTACGCATTATCCTGCCCATGTAATTGTAACCCCTCTGTACAGTATGTTCACAAAAAAATTAAATTAAAAAAATTAGAACATGGATGCTTTCGCCTAAGGCCAAAAGCAGTATTTACTTGCAATACTTATCAAGACATGCATACAAACTATGAGAACTCTTAACATTTCCCTAAAACAAAAGACTTTCTTCCTTTCTAGCAATGAGATTTTATATTCATTTAAGTTTCATGTATGTATTAGCATGGTGATCCATCAGTGACTTGGGACTCCAAATGATATAAAGCATCATCGAAAAAGCTTGAAAGAAATTGAGAAACAAATCTGGTCTCTGAGCAGATAAAATTCTCACTATTTGGGTCAGAGAGCAATCTTTTCTCTGTTCTGGAGCGCCTCCTGGCTCTCAACAATTTTGTAAGCTGTCAAGCAACGTAAAAATAATATGACTATACCACCCTTTGGTGGGTTAATCCAGTTTTTTTATATTATTGAGTCTTGGAATTTGACATCATACAAAAAGAACACTGAGGCCAGATGATGGTGGCTCACGCCTGTAATCCTAGCAAATCAGGAGGCTGAGATCTGAGGATCATGGTTCAAAGCCAGCCCGGGCAATTAACCACCAGAAAACTGGAAGTGGCACTGTGGCTCAAGTGGTAGAGCGCTAGCCTTGAGCTGAAGAGCTCAAGGACAGTGCCCAGGCCCAGAGTTCAAGCCCCTTGACCGACAAAAGGAACATTGGTCTAGAAAGAGATGCAAGAAGGACTAAGATCCAGTTTTACCATACAGTGTAAAACTAGGTTATTTTGAACCAGTTGCTTAACCTCTCTAGGCTTCAGGGTTTTTTCACCAATTTAGGGACAATGAGAGAAGTGCAATTTCTCCATTTTTCTTCTTTAAAAAAACTATAACTATTACAGAAGAGAGTGAACAAATTCTTCTTATGCAACTAGGAGGTGACTCCCACCATCAAGAAATTCCTTTAATGTGATACCCACTTTTAAAGTTTTGAGCTATTTCAGTACTTCTCTTAATTAAAAGAGAAAGTTTATATTAATATTAAGCTGTTTTTATAACACATATATGTCTGTAAATCTTAAAATTTGCGGGAGTTGGGGGGGGAAGAGTCCTGGGCACTGTTCTTGCTTCCTTGTTAAATGCTAGTGCTCTAATACTTGAGCCACAGCTCTACTTCAATTTTGTTTTATTATTAAGTATAAGAGTGTCAAGGACATCCCTTCCCTGGCTGGCTTTCAACTGCAATCATCAGATCTCAGCCTCCTAAGTAGCTAGGATGAAGATGTAAGCTACCAGCACCCAGCTAATAACTGCTAATCCTTTTATCCAGGAATTCTTTTCTTTTTTCGGTGAATCGTGGGGCTTGAACTCTGGGCCTGAGCGCTGTCCCTGAGCTCTTCAGCTCAAGGCTACCACTCTATCACTTGAGCCACAGCACTACTTCTGGTTTTCTGGTGGTTAATTGGAGATGAGAGTCTCACAGACTTTCCTGTCCAGGCAGGCTTTGAACCGTGACCCTCAGATCTTAGCCTACTGAGTAGCTAGAATTACAGGCATCTTGATCTTTTAGTTTTAAAAGATACATCCCACTGAATGAAATAGCTCACATAAATAATACAAGAAAGTCAGGTCCAGGCTAGGCAATCCAAACAGAAAGCAAGATTCTATCTCAAAAGTAACCAAACAGGACTGTAGGTATGGCTCAAATGATAGAGCATCTGACTAGCAAACATGGGACCCTAAATTCAACTCCCAGTAACGCCTTTGAAAAAATCTAATTAATTAAATAAATTTAAAACCAGATGCATCTAACGTTGTTTCATTTGTGCAGTTTTATACTTTAGTCTACTCTGTAATATCCCAGAACTTCACAAAGGATGGCATTCATGGTGATGACTAACACATCCATGTCTCCCCAAAACTCATCAACTTCACCTCTGTTCCTCCTACATTACATTCTAAGCATTAGCAACATGATCAAGTGAGGGATGATTTGACAATATGATAACCAAGTTCTTCATTTCATCACTTGGAGCAAGAGAGCCTCTGAATCAAATAAATCCCAAGGTGTTAATCTCATAGGTATTACTTGAAATTAGATGACATTAAGGTATCAATAATAATTTTGGGAAATAAACTGGGAAACCAGTTTGTTTACTTATAAACCATTCTAACAGTGCTCACCATGTTTTTCTGGCCTTGTAATAAATATTTATCTCCAGCTCTTCCATTCAAACAGTTATCTGTCCTCTAAGTTGTCTGAGGTATATTACTAAGAGTGTTAACATACGAAAATGTTTTGAATAACTATTTTGTGGCTGATGATATATATTTTATTTCTCATGTAGAGTGTAGCTACATAACATATGTTTGCCTGGAACTCAATAAGTAGTCTAGGTTAGTTTTGAACTAACAATTCTCTCTCATCCTCCTGAGTGCTAGGATTACACTCAGGAGGATGAGAATTGTTGGTCATGAAACAACATGTCTAATTCAAGTTCTAATCGTTTGAAGGACTGGATTCAAGAAAGATGGTTTCTTTCTCTCTCATCTTTGTGATATTTTACCTTATCCTAGAGGAAAATTTACTCCTTAAACTCAGGGCCTGGGCCTTGTCTCTGAACTATTGTGTTCAAGGCTGGTGCTCTATCATGTGAGCCACAGCTCCACTTCCAGCTTTGTTTGGTTGTTAACTGGAAATAAGTCTTAGAGACTTTTCCTGTCCAGGCTAGCCTTGAACTGTGATTCTCAGAGCTCAACCTCCTGAGAAGCTAGGATGACAGGTATGAGCCACTAGCACCCAGCTTGAAGATAAACTTACTCCTTTTAAAGGAAAGGGAAGGAATCATTTTTAAAAACAATCATCTCATAGGATATATTATACTTTATAGGGTTATCCAAATTGGCTGGTTACTGGTTTTAGGACATCCCAAAGGACAATAACGTTGAACAGAAGACTTTTTTTTTATTGTGAAAATACCAAACAGAGGGGTTACAATTACATGGGCAAGGTAATGAGTACATTTCTTATCAAGCATTGTTGCCTCCTCCTTTGTTTCCCCTTCCCATCCCTTCCCATCTTCCA
>NW_012267221.1:5085911-5154656 GCF_000151885.1 Dipodomys ordii
GATCCAAAAATTGTGGTATCTATACACAATGGAATATTATGCAGCCATTAGAAATGACAAAATAATGGCATTTGCAGGGAAATGGATGGAGCTAAAAGAAATCATGTTGAGCGAGGTAAACCAAGAGCAAAGAGACAAACAGTACATGGTCTCCCTGATAAGTGGATGTTAAATCCAAAATATTAGGTGATATGACAAAATTAACACGACTTAAGAAACAAAGAACTTCCACTCATCTGGTTGAACCACTACTAAATAACCCCATGCTGCTGATCACATGTATGGTGTATATGTGTACAACATTATATGTTATAGACCATGATAGACAATTTGCTCCAGGAAAGTTAGAATGAGTTTGTGACTTTAAATGAGCATCATTATCCCACAATAGTGTGAAATTTGGTAACTTATGTAATCACTTAATCACGATTAAAAAAAAAAAAACACCAGAAAACTAGAAGTGGCGCTATGGCTCAAGTGGTAGACCATGAGCCTTGAGCTGAAGAGCTGAGGGACAGCTCCCGCCTAGAGCTCAAGCCCCATGACTGACAAAAAAAAAAAGAGAGAGAGAGAGATCTTTCATACGATTGTTTCTAATATATTTATAAGATTATGTCTTTGTTGCCTTGTATGTCCGTCCCCCATGGTATAATCCCTGCTTTCACTATATATGATGTTGGTATATATGGAGGGGAAGGGAAAAAACAAATTGTGAAAACAGGGATACAGGCGGACCCATTGCAACAATGAGATGTACAATTCGTTATGTCGAAAAACGAACTTTACAACTTTGGTGGGGGGGACGGGTGGGAGGGAGAGGATTAGAAAGGATGGGAAGGTGAAACAAAGGAGGAGGCTACAATGCTTGATAAGAAATGTGCTCATTATCTTACCCATGTAATTGTAACCCCTCTGTACAGTATTTGCACAATAAAAAAATAAATTGATATATATATATATACTCAGTAAAAAAATAAATAAAACTGCTGAAAGTTTTATGGAGACTTAAAAAGATGCATCACTCACCAAAATTTCAACCAAGTTGCTGATAGAGTAAAAACACTGAGAGCCAGACTCTTTTCCCTAGATTATGATCAAGATAAAAAGAGAGAAGGGAAGCTGGGACATTGGTTACTCACATCTGTAATCCTAGCTACCCAGGAGGCTAAAATCTGAGAATAGTAGTTCAAAGCCTCTATGGTCAATTAACCACCAAAAAAAAGCTGAAAGTTGCACTGTAGCTCAAGTGGTAGAGTGCTAGCCTTCAGCAAAAACATTCAGACCCAGTGCCCAAACCCTGAGTTCAAACCCAGGTCTAACACAAAGAAAAGGAGGAGGAGGAGGAGGAGGAAGAGGAGGAGGAGGAAGAGGAGAGGAAAGGAGGGAGGGAGGGAAAGAGAATGAGAGAGTGAGAGAGAGAGATTAAAGAGTAATAGGAATAAAAGAGAGCTGTTATTTCAAAACTATGCACCTAGGTTTCTGAACAATTATTCAAAGTTACCAATATTCTTGTCAGGTATGTCCCTCATACTGATTCCCTTGAGTGAAAAGTCTAAAAAAAAGCCCAAATTATTTTGTTTTAAATGTACAAGTTCTCAATATTTCAGTGACAGATAAAAAAAAAGTATGAACAGTAGAGAAGCATTTTAAGAAGAAAAGACATTAATAACTAAAACTACACCTTCATGTCATTAAAAATATATAAATGTAAAGCAAGAATGAGTATTGTTTTATTTAGATCTCAAAAATCTTGCAAGCTGTCTGAGCTACCTTCTTTTGGTATACCAATAAATACTGTAAAAGTAGCAGCAGTTTTCTCAGACTCACACTCTTCAATGTCTTAAAATGTTTGAAGGCCAGAGCATAAAAATCTACAACTCTCAATCTGCTGTCATTATTTTATATGAACTGTAAAGTCCCTTTGAGTTTTCCCACTGTCCTGAAACCTTCTAGTGGCCTGTCTTCCATACATGAGACACATGTGGCCCCTCTGTGTGTCATTCAGGTTGTCTGGTTACATTGCTGCTTTTCCAGCCCCCTTTTCCTGACGGAAGCCCATAACAGGCATCTCAATTAGTCTTAACTTAGAGCAGAGCTTATATCTGTAAAGCCTCCTAGATATAATTTTAACTTAACTTCATGGATATGTGAGTTCCTGACTTCATGGTTATTACAAAGGACAAATGGGAGAGGGGAGAAAAGAAAATGAAAAATGATAACCAGTGCAGCTACATCCTTGTGTCTTCCTTTGGTGGCTTTGTTACCTAGGTAAAGATATAACAGAGTCACAGAATGATTTGCACAGTAATAGATGGAAGCTGAACTTGGAAAGGAAGGAAAAGAGCTAAGGTAATACAAAGTCTCCCCACCTTCACCCTAAAACAACAACTTTGCATAGTTACTACCAACTTCCTACAGAACACCTGGCTCCATCAAAAATCCAAAGTTCACTGAGGACATGCACATGGACTCACAGGATCATATTCTAAAACCTTGGGTTGGCTGGTCATTAGCTAAGAAGAAGACCATCAAGAAAGGAGGTACATAATACCTGGACAGCACTGATTTCAATCCTTCCACCTGTCACTCAAAGATGTAAAATTAACAAGAGACCCTCAAGACCTAAAGCCCTGTAATGCGAAATTGATAAATTCTCATCAGCTTGAAGGAATTTCTCTCAGCTCCATAACAACTGCATCTGGAGCTCGTTTCCATGTATATTTTAGAGAACCATCATATTTCTAAGAATTGATCTGGCTAAAAAAAAAGTTCTGCTCATCATTTACTTAACAGACTCTGGAGAAACAGCTTAGCTGAGTAAAAACAAGTTGACCGTCTCAGTGCAATTTCCTATACAAACCATGAAGCAGCATTTGGTTTACTTCCCTGGCAAATGATATAAAAGAATCCTTGGATTCCTTTACAGATCAATTCTCATTCCCTATATGCAGGCAATGAAAAGACTTTCTGCCTCTCCCCTCCTAACCAAGAAGAAATATTCTGGTCCATCAAGCCAAAAAGACCTCTGGTCTGGTTGTTTACAAAAAAAAAATATCCATTCCTTAATATCACTACAGTGTTCTTCTGAAGGCCCTTGAACACATAATTCCTTCTGCTGGAAGTTTAGCTTCCTCCCTAGCAAGCTCAAGACACTATCATCATATTTAAAACAACTTTATTATAACTTTGACTGTAGCAATCCTTCTTTCTCTTGTGGATGTGTTGCCTTTCAAACCACTTGGGTGTCTTTCTTCACATCAAAAGCAGAAGCAGTTAATTTTCCTTCTCCAAAAGCTCTATGGCAGAATCTCCCACTTACCATTAACCATCAATTAGCAATGCATGGAACATATCCATACATGAATGCACATGATGTACAATGTATACAGTGTATATACCTCAGTGGATACACAGACATCTAGACAAACATACATAGTTACACTGCTCCTAGGAAATAGTTAACTAGAATAAATAGCTAACAAAGTCCTTATAAAAATGTATAAGTTCACATTGATATAAACATGCTTTTATACATACATTTAAATATTATATGCATAGCATAATGTATAAATCTGACCTTACACTTTAGCTTTTTCAGCCATAATATTTCTAGAAGTGTTAATAAATATATTATAGCTCCTTTCTATTCTGAGTACATTTAAGGAATATGTTTTCCTGTGTCATAAATGGCCTAATTTAGGATCTGCTCGAGTCAGGCTAGAGTTCTAGCTCTGGGTAGAGCATCTGCCTAGCAAGAACCAGACCCTAGGTTCACTGTCCAATAATACAAACAAAATAAAAACAAAAGAGATCAAGTCTCTCCCTCTAAATATTGAATACTGAAGAATTAAAATACTGAAGAATTAAAACATTTGGAAATGGAAGCAACCATGTCCAAGAAATCAGCTACTACTTCAAGGTGCAGCTAATCCTGGCTTTACTTTTCAAAGTATCCTACAATGCTCTAATTCCTTTAAATTGTTCCAAATTCCCAAGGTGTCCCTATGTAAGAGCCTTACATTTTGCAAAGGATCATCTACACAGGACAGATCTACTTTTGATAAGTCTGATACTTTGTGTAGTAAAGAAAAAACCAAACAGGAGGTGACAAACAGTACAGGTGGAAAATGAGCTCTTTATATATGTGGGCACCAAGAGCTCCAATGGGTTACAATTAATAGTGATTACCACAGAATGGGTTTTAAATTACTGTTATCTGCTCCTCCTATGTACTGCTAAAAGATTTCTCATTTAGTTAATAAAAAATACACGATGAATCCATATATGAAACATGTGTACACCAAGGAACAGATCTACTGAAAAACTGTTTAAATTAGACAAAAATACAGGGTCAGCCAGTGAAAAATCATCCTGGCCCCCTAGACATGCAGTAAGATACACTGGGAGTGGTGAGGAACGTTTGGCACAACAATGCTCTAGAAGTCAGTTAGAAGTTGCAACTCTTCAATGATTGCAAATGGCCTTGTCTCAGCATGGACTGGTGAAGCACACACACACCATTATCCATATCAAGCTGATACAGGAAATAACATGGGGCTGGGATGTAGCTTACTATGGTATTTGCCAAGCATGCACAGGCCCTGGGTATGTCTAGCCTCCAGAAAGACAGAGACAAAGACAAAGAAATAGAGACATAGAGAGAAAGGGAAGGAAGGAGGTAAGAAGGAAAGTAGGAAAGGAGGTAGAGAAGGATAAAGGCAGAGCGAGAAGGAAAGGAGGGAAGAAAAAAGGAAAGGAGGGGGAGAGAGAGAGAACAAAAGAGAAATAACTTGACATTCTATGGGAAACCTGTTCTTATGCAGGGCCTGGGGGGGTGTGAGGGGGGACGTTGAGGGGGTCAGGGAGACACTTAATTATCTCTTGTGTTTCCTTTTATTGTGAATGGTCCTGGAAACCAAACCAGAAGTTAACGGACTTGCTCACACAGGCTCCATCAGACTCAAGAATCCAAAATGTCCATACTCAAGTGTGTTCCAGCACGTTTGTTGTTCCTCTTTTTCTAGCTACACAATTTGTGCAATACAGAGGTCACAGGCTACCATCCAGGGGATTAGGGGTATACTATCCATCTTTGAACCTGACTCTTCGAGAAAAATTTCATATCACAATCCAAAATCCCTCTCCTACTGCAGAAACAGGACATGGAGACCAGTATACTTCCTTAGTATACTTCCAGAGTGTCTCCCTAGGTGAGAGGATCTTATTACAGGCTGACTGTGTGGACAAGATGAAGGTAATCACTTATCACATGCTAGCTAGCCCCCACACACCCAGAGAACACAATGTCCAGAGTGCAGTTAGGGCACTGCTCCCAACCCCCCAGAGGAAGTGCCGTCCTCAGTCTTAGTGCCTGTATATTCTCCGGCTGCAGCTGGCCACCTGAGCAAAGCCTTTCCATGCCTATCCATCAGACCTGTTCCAAGAACTCTGCTTAGATCTGGGCAAACCCCACACTTACAGCCATAAATGCATTGGCACTGAGCTTTCTCAGTGCTGAGGATGTGGCACTCCAGGTGTGGCTTTATCTGTCACTTCACCGGCTCAGCTATTTAGGCCTAGTCTTCTCCATTGGCTTGAAGCTCTGTTCACACCATCTTGGGTAACACATCACATTATTCTTCCTTATAAAAACAAATAAACTCAAATGAGCATTCAGAATCAGTTCACCCCTCCGAACACCTCTGTCCTCCCCTCTGATTTCTATGACAGGTTCCGATCCCACCCCTAAAGAATCCCAAACTCTCAACTAAGGACTGACCAGATGCTCTCCCCTCATGCCTCAAGCTTCCCACCTTCCTCACCTCTGTGCCATGCACAGCCCCAATACCTCAGCCTGCTGGCCACCACTGAGTCACAGCACTGCACCACCTAGCACTACCCGCCAGCAACTACCACCACCATGAGTCAAGTCACTGCTCTCTTCACTTCCCACCCTGCAGGAAAACTCAGCTTGCTTCTGCAGCTGGACCAAAAGCAAGACAAATGTTTTCATATTTATAATGGCTCCCCTCTGAACCAGTGCATCCGAAATTTATACAGTTCTAGAGAACAAGAAGCTGGCTATATTAGTTCCTAGGCAACTCTGTTCATAGCAGCTGGTTTCTAACGGCATTTCTGAAGGGAAAATAAAACCCCCATTCCACTTCAGTGCAATATACTGTCCACATTAAAATCCATAGTCAAAAATAAAGCTTACAATTCAATAAGGCATCGCATGTTTCATAACTGAGTGTGGAGAAGGGATAAGAAATACTCAGGCCTCTCCTGAGGAACTCAGCTGAGAAAGCTGGCTTACTAAACTCCTCTAGTGGCTTTTTCTATTTCCCAAACCCCAAACTGAAAAGGGTGGACCTTCTCAATTTCAGCCCCTCCTGGGTTGCAGACTACTGTCCCTTGCAATGAACTGACAGTCTGATCATTCACAAGCACATCGGACAACATGCAGAGAGACTTTTCAGAAACAGAGTTAGAGTTAGGGCAAACACAGACAGGAAGGAAAAATGGAATGCCTTATCAGAAGTGAAGATTTCTATCTTTCATAGACAGCACACCATTTGATATTTGTCTGCAGTGATATGTATCATACTGTTCTGTTGTTGTTGTTGTTACAACCTATGCATTGAGTGATTTAGAAACAACCTTATATAACATTCTTGTTCTGACTGTAGAAACAGGTATGGAATTGTACTTAGAAAATTCAGACTCCCCACAGCACATCCCATCCACACCCCCAATCATGCTATGCAACTGATAATGAAAAAAAATCAGTTATTACCACCAGCAATGGCAGCAAGAAAGATTCAGGAATCCACTTTAATCTATATTCAGAAGCTAAAGTCCTGTGGTACAATTTTAAGAATTTCAGAAAACCATTTTACCCTGATTTTAATAACTGTATGAGTCTGACCTATGGGGAGAAAGGAGCCCAAACACATGTGAGTGAGTCCATTTCAGTCTTCCAGGGCAGGGGGGAGGAACACTATCCACTGTTTCTGTACTGGGGTGCTGTGTAACCACACTCCTTTGCATCTTATTTCCTTAACAAAGAAGCAGTAGGTCCATACTGCCTGTTTGGCCAGAAAGCACATAATAATACAGCTACAGCTTTGGAACTTCCACTCATGTTAGCTCAACAAACAATATGTATTATATAATGAGCAAGTCTTTCCTATGAACCCTGCTATTGTAAAACATAGGTACTTTTCTGCATAGTTTAAAGCCAGTCTACAAGGAACAAGTTACCTCTTGTGAGCTCAAATGTGGAGCTGCAACGCAGAAATTCCAACAGCCTACACTCACTGATGCCTTTGCTATCACTCAAATTTCCCTTTGCTTGATGATATATCAATTTAAGTTAACTGCAAACTATACAGAGAGCATTTAAGCTGCAGCTTGGCAAGCACCCGAGTGAGGTTGGTTTCAGCTCCATGTTCCCTGCGTTGCCTAAGAAATAAGGGGGAGGGGGAGGGAGCGGTGGGAGGAGGAAGAGGAGGGCAGAGGGAATCAGCTATCTATGAAATACTTACCGCCTCCGAGTCTTCAATTCCATGCAGGTACAAATTGTCATACATGGAGGTCTGATAATCCAGAGCACCTCTTTTAAGGCAAATACAAAACTGCTGCAGAAATCACAGCTAGAGCTAAAAGGAGAAAAGGCCTCTTTGGAAGAACTGCGCTTGCCTTACCAATTCTTGTGGATTTACCAGGCACTATGCTATTCTTGCGCATCACACAGGGTGAGGTTATTCCCAGAGGCATTCCAGACCTGGCATTTTATCTGCCTTCTCAATACAGAGCATTTAAAAAAAAAAAAAAAGAAAGAAAAGAAAAAAGAAAAAAAAAAAAACCTTCCTCAACCACAGACTGGTGACTGAGCTAGGAAAGCGGCCTCTGATTGGCTCAGCTTCCCTGCTTCAGTCAGCTGAAGAGCGTTCCCTGGGAGAGTGGAGGGTGACTGGAGCATCCTACCCAGCAAAGCGCTGCTTCCTGTTTCGTGTGTATGCTGAGTTCTACAATTGATCACTTCTCAATATTTCAAAGGCTGCCTGGCATGGAACAGACACAACCGCTCATCATCTTGATTAAACTCTCAGTCGGAGAACAGAGTACAGGAGAGATTTTATTTTCGGAGAATATTGTGTAAAAACAAGAGTATTAGATACTAATCTCCATCCAGCATCTGTACTTAGCAAATGAGATTTAAGTAATATCTCTAAAGGGAATATGTCATATAGAATTTTTTAACCCACAGTGAAGGAGTAATGAACAGAATAAACAGATGGTAAGATTTCTTGTGAGAATTTCAAGAGTAAAAGTTTTCAATATTTTCACTAAAGATCTTACAGATACTAAACTCCATCTAGCACCTGTACTTAACAAATAAGATTAAGTCACAGCATCTTTACAATAAATTTTTTAAAGATTGTCACATTTCTAAAGAGAATAAATCATAGAATATCTTTTAAACCCACAGTGAAGACAAAAAAAAAGAATAAACAGATGGTAAGATTTCTTGTGGGAATTTCAATAGCAGAAGTTTTCAATATTTTCACAGAAGTCTTTCAGCCTCACTGGCAAGAAAACCACCACCACCACCACTACCAGCCCCCACATCCGCCATGCAGTTTGAAAAGGATGCCACCAGCCTTTCCTCTTTCTGATGCAAAACTGCTTAATGACTCCTGGACCTCATTAAGCTCCTCCTCAGAAAAAGCCAGGGAGAAATCCCAGGACTGCTCTCTCATGCATAAGCCTCTGCTGTCCAGAAGCAGCGCTGACCTATTCCCAAACTCAAGCAGGGAAGTCCTCCACTCTTTCTCACTCTGCCCCTGCCACACCATGCTCAGGTGCATCCAGGAAGTCACTTTGAGAGCTTCCCTAGATACTTTTCTGGTCAACGAATAACATACTGCAGCTTTGAGAGAGAAAAGCTTCTAAACAAAGCCAGTTCCGTTTTGAAGAAGAAGAAAAAAGACATTGATGAGAAGTAAAGAGCATTTTCTAGAGAAGCTACATGAATTACGAAAGTAAAAACTTGTCCCAGAAATTCAGAGGCGCAGCTTCACCACTGATGGGTCATATGATCATGGATCAGCCACTACTTCTATCAACTTTAGTTTCTTCACCTGCCAAACTGAGGTCAGAGAGAACTCAGAAAGAACTCTGCAAGTTTAAAGTGCAACATGAACACTTACCAACCACTACCATGTCTTGTCAGTCAAAAGACATTGGCTGAGGTTCGTGGACACTCAGCATAGGAGGAATCACAGGCTGGCCCTGGACCTGGGAAAGGAGTCCTGTCCTTCTAGGCAGTACCTCTGAAAAGCCTAAATCTTAGAGAAAAAACCATGGAAAAGCTACAAAAGAGGTACCAATGCTGAGTAAATCACACTCCTCCAGGTCCGTGCTGACTTGTTATTGTCTTTTCCATCACAGCCACACACCTCAAAAACAGCATCAATAGTCATTTTCAAATATAAAAGATGGCAAGGCAGCTCAGCTATGCTTCAGAAGGTCAAAATGGTAGGGGCCACACAGAGTGTCACCTTCAAGGCTACGCCCACACAGAGGGATAAGAGAAGAGGAAGTTGGAAGCAATCAGATTCCACTGGATTCCAACGAGAAATCCCATGTACATGCTAGAACAAGTCCATTCTTTCCCTTCTCTACATTCCACAAAGCAAACAGCAAGACGAATGGGTCAAAAGAATTGTGACCACAAATTCACATATCAGATTCTGCTCACCAGCTCTCAAACTACAGTTATGCAATACTTGAGGCAGAATACACAGAAAATTGAAACAAGCAGGTCTTTTTCCTTCTGAAGTTCTCCAGAGCATGCCCTTACTTTTATCCCTTCAAATGGAAGGATAGGTATTTCCTGATTTTCTTTTTAATAAAAACTCCAGGCCTTATACTTGCTAGTCAGAAGTTCTTCCATTTAAGTCACACCTCCCAGGCCTTTTTGCTTTAGTTATATTCAAATAAGATCTCACAACACACACACACACACACACACACACACACACACACACACACACACGTGTGACAGCCTGGATCAAGAGCCTCCTATCTCAGGTAGCTGGAGTGACAGGTGTGCACTGCTGTGTCCATATTTTTATCAGCTGAAGTGGAAGGGATCTCACTAACATTTGCTCAGGTTAGTCTCAAACTATGATCTTCTAGATTTCTGCCTCCCAGGTAACCAAAATTACAGGCATGACTGCACCTGGCTCCCCATTATTTTTAAATAACCAATTAAGGGAGAAGAGGCAACCCACATTCAAGAGTCATCAAGAAGAAGAAAAAACTTGTTTTCTGCTGGGAAAACCAAGAATGGTCTTCCTGGAATGGGGGCCCTAAGAGGACCAGGCAGAGGCAGAGAGTAATGTTAGGATTCAACGAAGACTAACCTTCTTGTCCTCACAGGCTAGAACACAATCCAAAGCCTTCGTGGGCCAAATGTTTTAGCCCCTCATTGTTGTTCCAATTTTACCGAGTAAACACAGTTTGTGGATGATTTACTCCTCTTAATCTTGCAAGCACTAATACAGTCCTTTGCCTATAAAACCTTGTATGCCTGCCGGGGAGGATCGGGTTGGGGGGGGCAGGGGTATGAGAAGGGATGGGAAGGGAAAACAAGGGAGGAGGCAACAATGCTTGATAAGAAATGCACTCGTTATCTTGCCCATGTATTGTAACCCTTCTGTATGGTATTTTCACAATTAAAAAAAAAAACCCTTATATGCATTGAAGTGTGAATGCTGTAGCCCTGATTATTCCCCGATGCCCCTCAGACAGGTGGTAGCCACAGGGAGACAAGAGAGTGAAGACCAAGCAAAATAAAAAAATCTCAAACAGTAGATTCTGGTTTCAGTAGTCTTCTGAGTTTGAACAGACCCTTCAACCAAGCAGCCATGACCGAAGTCCCTCTGAGTCTTATCTGTAATATGCAAGACAAGTAGTTCCAAAACTAATGAGTTATTACATGAAAGGCAAGCAGAGGCAGAATTGAAGAACTAGCCTTTTTTTTCCTTTTTAAGGCAGTTGTAGAGTACTAAGGCTGCATACATTATCTCTCTCAGAGAGCCTCGTGCATGTCTATGTAAATGGTACTCCCTGACACTGCAGAGGGAAGTTATGAGGCATAGTGATCATGAGACAGGACTGTGGAGCCAGGCTGCTGTGCCACGTTCCAGCTATGTAACACTTGGCAAACTACTTTGCCATTCTGTGCTTCCATTTCCTCACTAATCAAATCAGCTCTATTCTGAGATTCTTGGAAAGATTAAAAACCCTAATATAAGAAAATACTCAAAAGGGGTACCTGATACAAGCCAAAAACACAACGCCTCTCTGTTGTTGATCATATAAAGTATTTATTGAAATGAATTCCAAGAAATGGAAACTTCTTTTCTTTCTTGTTTTGTTTGTTCATTTATCTGTCTTTGGCAGGTAACGAGGACAGAAATGGAGGGACAAAGGGTGAATGAACACAAATGAAGCAGTTATGCTCAGTAGATACTTTATTGAAAATGAACTACACAACTTGTAGGTGGGGACAGGAGAGAAAAACTGGGAGAGAGAAGGAAGGGGTGACACTGTCTAAAAAGAAATACCCCTCCGTACATCAACTTTATAATAACAATTTATATATATGGAAATATACATATATATGGAATCATATACTAGAATATTAAACAAGCCTGAAAACAGTTTTTTATCAAATAAGTGCATTTGTTTCTTTAGAATAGCTCCACAATGTGTATCGGCTACAATGTTCCACATAGGAATAGTATATTTCTATTAACTTTTTAAAAAAAAAAGGGGTGCCTAACAGACTTAGTTTGTGTATTTGATGCCTTCGTGGTTTTGATTACTGTTCTCTGCCTGGGTTCTGTCCAGAACTCCTGCTATCCTTTACCTCTGTGGTACAATTCCCAAATCTTGCTCATGACACATCCTCAGTCTTTTCAATCCCCACCT
Source organism: Dipodomys ordii (assembly GCF_000151885.1). NCBI lineage: Eukaryota > Metazoa > Chordata > Mammalia > Rodentia > Heteromyidae > Dipodomys > Dipodomys ordii. The sequence continues at coordinate 5,097,918 of NW_012267221.1, forward strand.
GGGACCTGGTCTCAGTAACCAGAGCTAAGACCAGCATCCTGCCTCCTGTTGCCCTATTTAACTTCCTGCCAGCTCCTCCGGGCACCCTACCTGCTTTCTCTGGCCAGGCTGACTGCTCAGCTCCTTATGCTAATACTGGCGTGTTTATGCAGCCTCCTCTGCATCTAAACAACACCTGTTCCACAGCATTCTGAATCATTCCCTAGTGCCTTGGTATCCCCTCTGCAATCTCCAACTGCCTCTCACTAACTGCCTGGACTCTGACCTCCATCACTTCCTACTACCTCCCAGACTGCCCCAACCTGTCACAACCACTGCCCAGAAAACCATCCTCATGAAAATCCTGTTTAAAAAAAAATGCTGAAAATAAAATAGGTATTTTTTAAATGCTACTAATGGATTGTACCAAGGAGTCAAGAGGAAAGTTAGAAAGACGTAGAGAGAGGGGCACAGAAATGGAGGGACAAAGAGTGAACAAATGCAGCAGTGCTACTCACTAGACACTGTATTCAAAATGAACCATACAACTTTTGGGTGGGGATGGGAGGGAGAGAGGAGTGAGGAGAAAGAGAAGGAAGGGATGACGTTATCCAAGAAGGAATGTATTCTTTACCTGACTTATGTAACTGTAATCCCTCTGTGTATTATCCTTACAATAACAAATTTTTAAAAAGAAATGCACAGAAAAACAAAGAGAAGGGATAATGAGAGACAGAAAACTCAGAGACACTCAGAACAAGAATGAATATATAGACTGGCTCATCTCCTCCCTGCCATTCTTGATGGTTTGAGAAAATAACACTTCATAATTCATAAAAGAGTGAGTGTCGGAGAGGTTAAAAAAAAAAAGAAGAAAAAAAGCCTTTGGCCTATTCAACTTGCCAGAAAATGACAGATTCCCTCCCTGTGATTGACGTATTACTCAGAATCTCTTGCTTTCTAAAATTTCTGTTGAAAAAAAGAAAAAAGAAAAAGAAGCAGTTCTCTTGGCAAACACGTTCCATAAAGCCACAAATTTCATGACTACTACACAACTTTATTTTCCGAAATAAACTTAAGAGACAAGTCCAGCTGGTCTCCTCCCTGTTGCCTATATATCTTTTAGCTAACATTATCGGTGACAATTTAACAATTACAGCTCTCGATTGCTGGCTGCTCCACATACATGCACACCCCTTCCCCCCAAGACCAGGGATTCCAAGATCAGCATGGCATGACCATGGCATGACAATCTCCCCCCCCCCCCAAGGACAATGTGAAAGCAGCCATAGAGATCCTGAAGGCAGGAACTGAACCAAGGAGATGATTGCAATCAAAACTCTTACATTTTGAGAAATTTCCATGTGAGCTGGGGAGTAATTTGACTCCTTTATCTGCCAGGCTTCTGCAGGAGTGGGAGGCAGGAAAGGGGGAAGGAAAGGAACACATCCACTCAAGGAGCATGACAGAAATGAATCAGCTGCCAACTTCTTACTACTTGGCCTTGGGCAAATAACCTCCCAGAAGGTGGGATTCCTTCAGTTCTATGATACCAAAGTTTTCTATAGGGTGGGTTTTTTGCTTGTTTTTTACTTGCTATTGATGATTTCTTTTGATGAATGCAATGCATCTTGGTCGGTGTCATCCCTTTCAACATTCTCACTCATCCCTCTCAACGTACCCGATTCCTCTCAACGTACCCGATTCCTCTCAACGTACCCTTTCCCTCACTTTTTTTAATTTTGTAGGAAATACATTGAATTCTTGATTGCATCCTTCCCCACCTTCCTTCGATAAGTTTTAATGTAAAATTGATGGAATTGTTTGTTTTCATTTTTCCTGTACTGGGGATTGAATTTATAAGGTGAAATTGGTAAAACTCTCTGTTTTGTTACTACTTTTGGGCAAAAGTTTTTCCCCTTTTTGGTGGGGGGGAGGGGAAGTTTTCCTCTTTGATTTCATAACCAGCTAATATCAAGCAGCTCTGAAGACGTATTGACTACCTAGTGTCTCCTCTAAAAGTATAAATAAAGAGGATCATGCAAGCTCTTATTCAAAATCTTTCAATGCTTTCTCATTGTTCTTAGGATAAAAACCCAAGTCCTTACCATGATCTAGCTCGGTCCTAAAAGCTGTCTTCTTGTACCCTTCATTTTGCATCTCTCTCCCCTCTACAGCAAACCTAGCCTTCTCAGACATACCACACCCTCTCTCACCAAGGAGCCCCTTGTCTAGAATACTATGCTTCTTCCCAGTGAAGGATTATCCCCCTGTATGCACTTGTTTTCCCAGATGCAGACAGACATCAGGCAAGCCACCAAAGATATGCATCAACTGTCTGACACAGGCACAGCAATCCACCTAAGCCTGGCTGTAAACATTCTATTGTGGGCCCAACCAAAAAGTCCCCCCCACCTCCCTAGACCAAATGGCTTTTCCATTAGCCTCTGTCTCCTTGCCAGGCCTCCTTTGCATAGTCTCCAAACCCACAGGAAGGCTGTGCCCCTCCCTACTATATCTCAAAAGACAGTCCTCACCTATGGAAGATTGAGTCTGCCCTGTTTACTTCTTTTCTCCTCCATTTTCTTAACAGTGAGTTCAATGGGAAGAGAGATCAAGTATTTGCCACCATAGACCCACAGCCTGGCACAGTGCCACATACATGGATGGTTTTTATAAATATATCAATAATTCATGGTGCCTTCAACTCCTTGGCTATGCCTACATGGTGGCTGCCAAACAGGGCAGAGACTAAAAAAAAAATAAAAAATTAAAGTAAGCTCACAAAGTAAAATGAGAGTACTTCTTAGAGCTAAGAAATCCAAAAACATAAAGCATCCCTAGAGGGTCCTCACCAAATTCTCTTCATGCACTGATTAGGAGATGAGTTCTGTTCAATTCCAATTCTGACAAATTAAGCAATCTACATAAGACATAGAGATACACTGTTTTAGCAGTATCTTTCTTTCAAAGTAAACACAATTTGCAATGTGTTGATACAAAGATCTTTGGGTTATCATTTGGTGGTAGAGACAAGATCTCATGATCTTCCATGCCTTCATGTTTTATGTGATAGCCATTCTAGAAGCCCCTCTAGAAGGCTGCTTACCACCCCCACTATGCCACTCTCACCATGACTGTCTATTGGATGGATTCATTCTTTCATTAAGTCCAAGGGAAATCATTAAGACTTCCCTCAGACCTCAGGAAACTCTGTTCTGCCCTCGCTCTCCTGGTAGGTTAGCCTCACTGCACTGAGATTTATCCAGTAGACATGTTTCTTCCACAGGATGACAATTCAAAAGCAACACCCTTCATTTCACAGAAAAGCCTGAATAAACACCCACTGCAAAAACTAAACAGAAAGCATGAAGGTCACATTTTAATCCTGATGTCCTATCTTCCTTCATTATTCACGCAACCTCCTCCAGCAGATGTTTGAGGCCATACAGTAAAGTCCACAAAGAAGAGAATGACCCAGAAATTTGTTAAGTCAGTTTCAGAGCTGCTCAGGAGTCAGAAAACAAATCACAAATTGAGAACTCAGATGAAAGCTGGCCTCCCATCGGTAGTAAAGGCTCTGGCCTTGGCAGATTCTATGGACAAAGGGATATTGGTAAAGAATGGGTAGAAAATGACATTAGAAGCTGCAGTAGTTTCCAAAATTTGATCTTAGAAAAATACTTATTTCCCTATAGGAAAAAAGTAAAAGTATCAGGCCACATATCTCTCAAAGGCTAAACTGTTTTCCTGTTTTGTCAATATTCTTCCTATTATCCTTTTTTCTTTCTTTCTTTTCTTTTTTTTTTGTCAGTCGTGGGGCTTGAACTCTGGGCCTGGATGCTACTACCCCTCTGCTCTTCTGGTCAAGGCTAGTGCTCTACCACTTGAACCACAGTGCCACTTTTGGCTTTTTCTAGTTATGTGGTGCTGAGGAATCAAACCTAGGGCCTCATGCATACAAGGCAAGCGCTCTACCACTGGGCCACCTTCCCAGCCCCCCTATTATTCTTTTCTGGCCTGGTGCCTAATACAATAAGAGAAACTACAAGTTCAATAACATGCTGAAAAGGGAAAACTAGGCTGCTATAATACAGATGGCCACTACCATAGCACTGAGAGGACCATTAGTGTCCAATTCAATTAGACTGGTGTGAAGCTTTAGGGGCAAGCATGTTAGATACTTACAAGGACAGGAGAATCTGGATGACTTCAAAAATTCTGAGTTTAGAGTACCGACACTCATTCTAGATCCCTCCTACAGATAGACCTAGTACCTTTGAAGTACTGCTAGACTTTGGCAGGGTTATCCGAGGCACTGTATTAATCTGAGATGTCAAACTGTCTAATTTCAGTGTCTGCAACTCCATGAGAGAGGTCAGGAGAGAATGACAGTTTGGGTGCATAGTGCTAAGAGCTAGCACTCTGTAGCAAAGAATACTGAAAGTCTTAGTACCCCTTCTCCATTTCTTCCATTTAAAAATAAACCCAGTTCTACATCCAATTTAATAAGGTATATGACTCTCCAACGAGAAGCTACATTTCACAGTCTCTTTTGGCACTAGATGGGACCATGTTTTTGCCAACAGAATGGAAGTAAAAGTAATGTGTTCAACTTATACATATATCATTAAAAGGATACTGACTGCCTCCCATATATTCTCTTTCTTATTCTTTAAGATATGGTCCTGATGAACTAGCTTCCCTGAAAAATAGGAGAAAGAAATCTCTGTGTTATTAGGTGAAAGAAGAAGATACTTCTATTTTATTAGGGTAAATTTGTTTATTAGGGGATTTTTTTTTGCAGTAGCTCAGTCTAATACTACAGTCTAATACTAGCTCAATCTAATACTACAAAAGTAAAACTGGTTATAGGAACAGGAACAAAGACAATCAGAAGAAAACAAATTTCCAGAAAGCAAGAACTTGACTCAGAAAAAGGACCTCACTAGTTTATATGCTTTCTCCTAACTCTTCATCCATGAGAAGTCTTAAGATGGTGGTCAGTGATCAAAAAACCCTCACGTACTCTCCATCTACATTAACAACAACAGTATATTAAGCTGTGTGCCAGCGGCTTACACTTGCAAATCTTAGTTACTTCAGCAGTAAAAATCAGGAAGATCACAGTTGAAGGTCATCCTGGGAAAAAACCATCTGTGAGACTCGATCTCAAAATGGAAGATCTAGATATGGTCATATAAGCCTGTCACCCCAACTACAGTGAAAAATGGAAAACAAGAGGATCTGTGCATCATCAGTGCAAAAGGCAAGGCATGGCTCAGCAGAAAATGCCTTATAAGCTCATCCTTGCCCCGAGTTCAAACCACAGTATTGTCTATCCCCATTCTCCAAGCCCACAACAAAAAAATAAACCAAAACACAGAACATCCACATGTACAGCTTTGTCCAATCTTTTTCTGAAATTGAATACTAGTGACAAAAACAAAATGCTTTTGAGTTATAACCATACACACACAAATTGCCAATTTTACACTTCCTCTTCAAAGCCCAAGTGCTTTAAAAGAAAATATCAATTCGAGTTTCGGAATTTAAGGACTCACCACCTTTTAGCAAAGCCCATGGGATTTCCTCATGAAGACTTACGGCTTTCAATATAATTTATTTTTTTGGTTCCTAGTTTGCTTGGTCATTTCCTTTGCAGTACTGGATGGAAAATTGGCTTCAATACTTAATCTAAAGCCTTTCCTCAAGAGGCCCAAATGGAACAAACTGAATTGCTTGATCTAAATTTCAAGTCTCAGAAGTGATTCTTGCATCAAATATTCAAGAAAAACAACAATCATTTCAATAGAAAACAGTACAGATTTGTGGATAAATAAAAATAATACAGTTGTATTGATAAAAATAGAGAAAAGTGTAAAGCAATCAATGCCTTTTGCTTGTAGATACATCTCAGAAATAAAAAAGCATAAATCAACCATAGACTTTAGCAACACACACACATCACCACATAGCTCACAAAGTTGTTTGGCATTACATTTTTTAACGGAAAAATCAATTTTCATATAGTAAAGAAGGACATACTGAAGAATTAAAAGTAGCCATTTCCAGATAAATATTTGACTGCTACATACCTTCCAGCACCCACACTCACTGCATTTCTGAACATTGTGTGGGAGAAGAAGCTATAAATACTTCTTGACCCTCTGGTCTTGTCTACCTCAGAAATCTATTTTCTTTTAAACTAGGAAACAATAGTATAGCAGTTTTCAAAAACTGTAGTTTAAGCAAATTACTTCCAATAGTCCCTCATAATCTTTCAACATCAAAGAAGCTTTAAATAATATACAACACACAAAACAGAAAAGTAGTAATTAGTCTCTAAAAGTAGTAACTAGTTCCTTGTGTTTGGGGCTTCTCTGATCACCACCCACTGAAACCTATGTCTCTTATGAACATGAATTGTTGTTTTAACACAGTATCATGTAATGAGAGATATACTAATGGATGCAAAGGTCCATCCCAGGAAATAAACAGAAATTCTTAAACATTTTACTATGGCTTGCAAAGTATTAACAACTGCATTATTTGTAAACATGGAGATTTACCTAATTGAATAGGAAATTATAAACTTTCCTCAACCATTTGCTATAAAACTTTCCATTAAAGTCTTGAATTAAAGGGCAAAGTTAGGCAGATGGCCTCAACTAATATAGGTTGACTTCTGGAAAAGATATCTACTACAACAGTAAAACATTAACAACCCAGCAGCTATGGAAATCAAACTAACTTAATGACCAGCATAGTTGTTCATTTCCATCTCCATTCAGATTTTCTCAGCTGTCTTTGATTTGCTTAACTATTTACTTGGTGCACATAAAATAATTAGAAAAGACGGGCGCCAATGGCTCACGCCTGTAATCCTAGCTACTCAGGAGGCTGAGATCTGAGGATCGTAGTTCAAAGCCAGCCTGGGCAGGAAAGGCTGTGAGACTCTTATCTCCAATAAACCACCAGAAAATTGGAAGTGGCGCTGTGGCTCAAGCAGTAGCGTACTAGCCTTGAGCTGAAGAGCTGAGGGACAGCGCCCAGGCCTGGAGTTCAAGCCCCAAGACCAACAAAAAAATAATAATAATTATTATTATTAGAAAGACCTAGAGGATGAACATCATACCACTCTGAAAACATTAAAGAAGAGAATAAAGGCTGGGATGTGGCTGAAATGCTAGAGCATCTGCCTAGTCCAAACCCTAGTGCCATAGAAAGAGCTCACACAGGGGCAAGGAGGAGAGTGAACTCAGGGCTTGGGAGATGTTTCTAAACTTTTTTGCTCAAGGCTAGCATTCTATCACTTGAGCCACAGTTCTACTCCTACCTTTTTGGTGGTTAACTGGAGATGAGTCTCACAGACTTCCCCAGCCAAGCTGTCTTTAAACCACAATTCTCAGATCTCAGCCTCCTGAGTAGCTAGGATTACAGTCATAACTCACTGGTGCTTGGTTATGTTTTTTGTTTTTTTTTTGGTTAGTCATGGGGCTTGAACTCTAAGCTTGCGCAATGTCCCTGCACTCATCAGCTCAAGGTGAGCGCTCTACAATTTGAGCCACAGCGCCACTGCTAGTTTTCTAGTGGTTTATTGGAGATAAGAGTCTCAAGGACTTTCCTTCCCCAGGCTGGCTTTGAACCGCAATCCTCAAATCTCAGCCTCCTAAGTAGCTAGGATTACAAGCATGAGCCACCGACCCAGCTCTGTATTTTTTTCTTATCATTATTATATCTGTCCTCCATATCCCTGCCTCCTGCCATCTCTAAAACATAGTACTTGCTTAATTTCATCTACTTGTTACACTTTGCTCCAAACTCACACTTGTAATCTAGCCTCTTTTTGTTTCTCACGCTTCAAAGCAACTGAAGTATTTTTCTAGTCTACTGAAAATTTTCTCTAGCTCTTCCCTTCTTAAATAGATTATAAGGAGATCCTGAATTGCCAATCCTTCCCAAAATTTTTACCTTTAAAACATTTCCAATAAATGTTTACTTTTTCTTAAATATGAAATATGATTTAGGTTTGTACTTTGAATTTTTTCCATCTTCTGTGTGCATTTTGCTTTATATTTTGAGCATGTTACATGTAAACTTTTGTATTCCCTTAGCAATAATGACATAAGCACTCCTTCACATTACTAAAATTTCCTTATAAACACAGTTTACTACAATTACATATCACATCATACAGATGCATTATGCAGTTACTATTGTTTTGCTAGTATCAATAATGTTGAAATTATAATAGTCCACGATTTGGATTCTTTTCCTAGGCCATATTCCCAGAGATTCTTAGGCTAAAGCATAAGAAGACTGTGAAGCTTCTTGATCACATGTCATATTCTGTAAAGAAAAAATATGCCAATCTACCTACCTGTTAGTGCAGGCTCATACATTGTTGCCATCAGTGGAATGAGTGGGGACCTAGGGGTCTAATTTTTAATCTGCTACTTTTGTTTGAAATAAATAGTATCTCAATAGTTTTCAGGTTTTGCTAATGAACATACATATACAAATATTTATAACATTTTTATAAACATGGCTAACTTACAGAGCAAGAAATTTCCAGACTTAAATAAAGACTATGATAGTCTCACTTCCTCCGGTCTTTTTCTGAAAAGTCTGAGGTAATGGCTCTCAAATATGGTCAGAATCTCCCCCCCAGGAGGGCTGTAAAGATCCATTTATGCTCCAGAAACTCAAATTCATTGACTCAATTGAGGTTCCATAATCCACCTTTCCTAAAAATTCCAGTGCCATGGTGTCAGGGTACTAAAGTGCCAGAGAAGACCACTGGCTGAGACCACATTTTGAGATTTCATGTCCATTGGAGGGATGAGCTGCTGCACAAAACATAGGGCATGTGAAGGAGAGCCTTATTTTGTTCCACAGATCTGAACTCACATCCATGAAGCATCTTATTCATCCAGTGAAATCTCCTTCTCCATGGTGATACAACATTGCTCATAGCTGTTAGACTCATTTCTAAGAATACTCTTGTTATATATGAAAAGGAAGCAATCTAAATACTGCTATACCTTTCATTTATATGCCCAGCACTTGGCAGAAGTGTTTATGCAGTAACAAGGACTAGCACCTGCTGTGAATTTCCAACAGGGTACTTCTTCCAACTCAAAGACAAGCACCTGTGTCCTATGGACCAGAGATTTGTGTTTGTGTTTTCAGTTACTTTAGGTGATGTTTACAAGAATAAGATGCCCCAGAAACCTCTTCAACCCTGAGTTCTACTCCCATCTCCAACCTGCCACTTACACCCTATCCAGTGTTAAGTAAAGCACCATATGGAAGAGTCTGGGGCTATTGATAGTGTATCACATTTGGCTTATTTATCCACTTGATATGGTCAAAGGATATACCCTTAGCTCTCTCAGACTTTGGTTAGCTAACACTCCAACAGGGAAAAATATGGGGAGAGAAGGCCTGATGTTAGAGAGAAAAGTTTTCTGCATGGAGACTCTCATATGATCCCACTGGTTAGGCTGTACTAGCAGAAGTACAGCCCAGTGCAATCACTCGGCTAAGCACTGCTCGAGATGACATCCTACCTCCAGACTCATTGCTCACTGAGGGCCATGATTTGAACTATTATAAATCATCAGCACAAACTCTTTGCAAGACTTGTTCCTAATATTGTTCCTTCTCCTCTCAGGTGCTGAATGTGGTCATCCAATGCCACCATAGAGACCATTCTGAGAGAAGAGATGGATGGGGAACTCAAGCGCTGACAATCAGCACTCCCAAAACTGCTGGGTCAGACAGCATAAGTAAACTGACATCCAAGACAAAGCTTCTAGTGGACAAGGTAATCCAGTTTTCCAGCAAGAAAAGTAAGGGACAGGCTTTCAAAACTGAATAAACTAAGAATCCCAAGGAGTTATTTTATCTTTCCTGCAAATAATCTCTATAATGTATCAGCACAACCATGCCAACCACTTTGGACTTTTGGTACAAATTAATTGACAGTGATGGATAGGCTGTTTGAACTTCAAAAATTAAAACTTTATATGGCAATGAATATTCTTTATGGTACAAGATTGCAGCTCAGGGGTGCTTCAACCTCTGGGCTTGGCTGAATGGAAAGAAGCAAAGTGAACACTGTTTCCCTCTGTTCATCTCTTTCCAGGGGCTATTTTGACTGACTTTGGATTGTTTCTACCATACACATCATCCTCAAAAAAACACAACAAAAAATTAAAAAAAAACTTAGGACAGAAAAGCCTAGATGTTACTAAACACAATAAAACTGTGATGACACATCCCAAAGCAAAGAACTTTGTTGATGCTTTGAACTAAGTGGAAGAAAAATGCTTTGAGAAGTCCACCAAACTTGGAGTGTAGGATTAATAAAGCAGGAGACATACTCAAAATTGTTTTCACAAGGTCACACCTTCACACCTCAGCACAAGCTATGTGTCACAGCAAATCACCATGCTAGCACTTTCTCCCCTCTTCACTTTTTTTCATTTTTCTAAATTTAGTGCCATTACAAATGCTGCTAACTCAGATAACTTAGTACCTAGGCACAGGGAGAATGAATCACAGATTTGATGAGACCCACTAATGTAAAAGCCTTCCCTTTCTATTTCCAGGTCTAATGACAATGTCTCAGTCACTGTGTGTCAGAATCTGTTGTTCATTCTTGAGAATTTGTACATCTGGATAAATTTGCGTCAAACAGTTCTTTACATATAGAAAGTAGACTTCTCTTGCTTCAAAAAAAGTCTATTTTTTATTATATTAACTGTACGAAGATGCTTCATTGTGACAATTCCATACGAGCACATAATTTGATCATCTATCACCCTCTCTATTACAAACTCTTAAGTCTCCTCCCCAAACAGATTTTTAGAATTTTAATGGTTTCATTATTCTATTTTAAAATCACAATTCTACAAATTCATTTTACACATTTATTACTATGATGCTATCAACCTAAATGCACTTCTTTTTAAGTCCTGAAGAAGAGAATACCAGGTTAAAATAATCTACAAACCAGAGTCAATTAAATCTTAATGGGAGTTGTAATTGCCCACCTGTAAATTAACATTTCTGTCTAATTTTTCTCCAAACAAAAGTCACAGAGGACAATAGTAGCAAAGAAACAGATAAACCCAGAGAGACGAGTTCCTCTGCTTCTCCCTCTAAATGTCCCTCTCATTGTTCACATTCACCAAGTTCTCTACCTCGCTAAGCCCCCCAGGCCTGGACGGCGCCCAATTTTACCAAGAGTATCAGTTCTTCCTATGTTCATGTCCCCTACTTCCTGGAGAATCTAAACACTGTTTCCTATGAGGTGGGTAACACACTGAGAAAAATGTGGGATGTTACCTCAAAACTTTAGGCCCCCTTTGGGCCCTTAATAGTGCTGGAACTAGCTTGCGCTGCTATCAAAACAATACCATACACTAGATGGCTTTTAAAAAACAAAAACTAAACTGGTAGGGTAAAACCTCTTGGTACAATCACTGCACACGTGCGCACACACATGCATGGCCGCAAAGTAAAATAGGCTCTATTTCAGTCCAGTACCAGTGGGAGGGACAAGAGCAACAGGAGAGGGTCAATGAGGGTGAATACAGTTAGTGTACTTTGTGTGCCTGCATAAAAATAGAAACATAAAGTGTCAGAACAGTCCTAAGGAGGAGAAAGGAAAGAAGATGAAAAGTGATTGAAAGGGTAAGGTTGGTTGAGGTATATTGTACCTTTTGTGGAACTGTTGCAGTGAATCCTGCCCCGTTGTATGCATGCTAATAAAAATCTTTAACACACACATATACAACACAACACACATAAAGACTTGTTCCTCTCATTTCTGGAGATGGGGAGATCAACATGAAGGCACCAGCTTATTCAGTGTCTGGTGAGAACTTGCTTCCTGGCTGGCAAAGTTTGCCCACTTCATATGTCCTTACCTGGCATGAAGAGGAGAAGAGAGGAGAGTTTCTGTGCACTTTTCAAAGGGGCAGAGTCCCTCTGTTGAGGGATCCACCATCATGACCTAATTGCCTTCCTAAGGCCCCAACTCCAGATGTCATCACATTGAACACACCACTTTGAGGTCCTAAGTTTCCAGGAAGACGCAAACATTCAGAAGAACTTTCCAGCACTCTATTCACATCTATTTGCAGATTTTTCCCTCAGTCCACAAATTTACCAATCTCAAGACTCTACCCATCTCTCTTCTTTTGGCCTTATCTCACTCTCAACTCCACAGAAAGTGAACAGGATAACTGATTTCCTGTCCTACCTTTAAATTAAACTTCTTGTGTCCATGGGCTCTCTTGAGTACATTTTTGAGACAGGGTTTTCCTAGGCAGCCCATGCAGGCCTCAAGTTCACCATTTTCCAGACTCAGGCTTCTGAATACTAGGATCACAGGTTATACACCACCACACCCAACTTTTAAATTTCAACCTACATATACCTCTCTTCTTGCTGTGACCCTTAACACATAAATGTGCTGAAGTCAGACTCCCTCCATTCCTTGGTCATGCCTTTTCCAGATACCAGCCTATTTCTAAGTCCTTCCCAGCCAACATTCAAATCCTGTATCTGCCACCTAGTCTTCATTCTTATATCTTCACTTCATTGTTCACTCTTCACAATCTGGCCTTTATTACCATCTCTAACATCAACTAGTCTTGTGAAAGTCACCAATGACCTCTATTACTATTATGCAGCAGGACTCCCAAGACATTCTGACCTCCTTTCTACTAGAAACTCGTCTGTCCCTTGCTGCTAATGGCAAAGATCACCCTGGCTTTTCTCCTACCTCTCCATCATTCTTTCTCAGTTTCTTCTCTTTGTAAGTTCTACATGATCACGCCACCCCTCAAATATCCCAGAGTTCCACCTCCCATTTTCTGAATCCCCATAAATAAATGCACACAAATACAGATCTGGAGATCCACAATCACCTATTCCACCCATCAAAACCATCCCATTGCCTTCAAAACCAAGTCACCATTTGTACAAGAGAATGGTACCTACCACTCACTCAGTTGTCTGGTTTAGAAATATGGGCATCACCATTTATTCCATCCTTCTCCCTCACCATTGACTCTCATAACTTGTTACTATTATCCCTAACATTGTGTGGATTATTTTTTTAAGTGATGGGGATTGAACGCAGGGCTTCATGTTTGCTAAGCAAGCACTCCACCCCTTAAGCCACACACCCCCGTTTTCTTGGTTTCCAGTTTTTTGTTCTATTTTTCTTAACAATCTCACATTTTTTCCCAGGCCAGCCTTAGGCTATGATCCAGTAACTACCTCTGCCTCCCGAGTAGCTGGTAGTGAACCACCATACCCAGCTTGCTCTGAGACAGGGTCTCAGGACAGGACCATGTGATGCCATTGGATCCTTCGTGGCCACCACTGGGTCTACTACACAAAAAGTGGTAACAATGAATCACACAGAGGTTTTTACTTTTTGTGCGTTTTTTTCCCTGTTTTTCCTCTTTTGTTGCTGTTGTTTTATTTCTGTACCTTTTGTCTCGTATGTAAGTTTATCTGTTTTGGGAGGGGAAAGGGAAGCACAGAAATGGTGGGACAAAGGGTGAACTAACCCAATAGTGACAGTCACTATGTTGGAAATGAACTTTACAACTTGCGGGAGAGGGAAGTCGGAGGGAAAAAAACTGGGAGAAAATGAGGGAAGAGATGACACTGCTCAAAAAGAAATGTACTCATTACCTGATTTATTTAACTGTAACCCCTCTGTACATCATGTTTACAATAAAAATTAAATATATATAATCACATGGGTGAGGATATAATCACATGAGGATTGATCAGAGGCAGCTAACCAATGGGAGTGAGGAAGGTTTTGAAAAAGGAGATAGTTACAGAACATGATCAGGATGAAAGAAACTAATGTGCAAATATGAAAACTATGAATAATGAAATCTATTAAAAGGGTCTTAAAAGTGGGTTAAAGAGATAAGAGAGAAATAGAGAGAATTTGATTAAACTACACAATATTCATGTATGGAAATACCACAATGAAATCCTTTATACAATTAAGATACATTAATTACTTAAAAGGTATTCTGGTTGGGAGGTTGTGATTTGTGTATCTCTAGAAAAGTAACATTATCTAATAAGATAAATTTGCAACAAATAACTTCTGCAATACAAATCATGCCAAACATCTTTCAACAACAACCACGTATCTAGTGTATTTATCCTGAAGTCTTTGAATATGGGAGAACCTGCTCACAATAAAGCTCAGATTGCCCCCAACATGTCACTGTCAAACTAGCAGTCATCAAGTCTTTTTAGAAAGATGGTGTTGGGGGCTGGGAAGGTGGCTCAATGGTAGAGTACTTGCCTTGCATGCATGAGGCCCTGGGTTCGATTCCTCAGCACCACATAAGCAGAAAAAGCCAGAAGTAGTGCTGTGGCTCAAGTGGGAGAGTGCTAGCCTTGATCTGAAGAGCACAGGGACAACACCCAGGCCCAGAGTTTAGGTTCTATGACTGGCAAAAAAAAAAAAAAGGCTAAAAGATGGCTTTAACTCTCAACATCCTTTCTAACTCAGAGTTCAGCCCTAGGACTTAAGAATATCACAGTTCCTTTTGGAAATCCAATATAACTTTTAAAATCAATAACAATTAATTAAAATGTAAAAACCAGATGACTGGGGCCTCATTGGGGGTGGTCTGCAGTTATGTCAAGCTGTCTGTCCATGGAAGGTCTTCTTATGTAGTTCCCTAACAAGACAACAGGGAGGTGGATTTTACTCTTACCTGGCCTGAAGACAAACAGTGGTACGGATGACCTCGCATTGTCACCACTCCTGCAATTTTATATACTCAATTCTGAATTGGGAGTGACTGTCAGGTACCAAATTCTAAAAAATATACCAAATGGCATGTCAAAAACTGCATCTTGTCACTTCAATGCAGGGCTTCTGAAAGTCTTTTTGTTGTTTTGGTTTGGTTTAGACATGACCACAACAAACAATCCTCTGCTTCATCTTTTCATTTTTCTGGTTTCCGAACTAATATACATATATACATAAAGTTATCTTTCTGTGCAGGAAGTTCAAAGGAGGTACTGAAAAAGAAGCTTCTACTGATTTCCTCATCCTTCTGTGATCATAGTTATCTAATTTGCCTTCCACCAGGGCAGAATCCAAGAGAGGGACCTTAAGAGGGGATCTCAAGAATCAGAAATGAGGGAGACAAGGAAAAGAAACAGGGAAGAAGAAAAAGTGAATGATAACTGCACTACTGATTTGTTATCCTACTGCAGACTTCTGAGTAAGAATGAAATTAGCCTCTGTAGTACAATGGAGTGGGGCACTTAACCACCAACACACTTGCCCCACTGGCTGAGAGGAAGTGGATTGCCCTATATATGAGGACAGGCAGAGTAAACTCAAAAGAACCCAGAGGCCCAGGAGGTTAAGGTAAGTTGGCTGCACACACAGGCCCTGTCCATCATTGTTGTACATGAAACCCAAATTGAGCCAAGGAGAGGCGGCCTGAGGCCCACAGCAGCGCCAACTCTAGCTGGGTGTGAGTCAGAGTCTGTGTACTGTGGCAAGTTATGTTCACTATTTGTTAAAAGCCCATTTCTCTTCAATTTATCCTATTTCTTGGGAATTTTAATTAATACATGGTACACCATTTTCTCCTTGCTTTATTAGTTTATGTTTTGAGAATGAAGAATGAAATGTAAGGACAACTATAGCTTCGGGAGCCTGTTAGTAAATAACTGTGTGTGAGAAAATAAATATAATAACCATGGCAGGAAAAACTAAGTAGATACCTACTCTGGAGGGCTTTTACTTACCAACATAAAGATCTGGCTTTTTCTGTAAACAGCATGGTTGTTCCATGTGTGGTTACAACTGCTCTTGAAATACATGAATGCAAAGCAGCCCCTTGGGAAAGAGATTTTTAATTTCCAGGAAAGCTATAACCAAGCTACAGTGTTAAAGCCTCCACACTTAGTCCTAATTTATTCCAACTGGGACCCATTCTGTCACCCTGAGAAAAGTTGTAGGTAGGAACACTTAAGCAATGTAAGCTGAGCATTTCACACAGTTGGACTGACTTCTCCTCCTCCATGTCCAGATCAAGCTATGTCATAAACAAGTTTGGAAAACATTCTGCTTCCTAAATTGCACATGGCTTTGCAAGCAATGCAAACAGAAAACTTGGTGCTGTCAAGTGACACTTTCATCAGCTTCCTGATTCAGTAATGACTGTTTTCCTCACACCCACTGTCAGAGGAGAAATAGTAGATCTCACAAGGTTCTCAACTTTGGTACTTTTCTCAGTGTGAGAAGAACAACAAGAATTCATCTTGAACAAGGTCAGGGACAGAGATCATGAGCCAAATTTTAGCATCATTTTACTCTCAAGACTTTCCCCCAAAACTTTCCTCTTATTTGAAAACATTTCTGATCACTAAGTATATCTAGAAGCACTCTTAGAGGCAAAAACATTTGTAGATCCCATTTATGTTTAACCCAGGAAGCCCAGACCTAATTTCAGTGACAAGAAATGGGAGCTTTGAAGCCCAAGAGAGATGCTCTTCATGGTAGCTGGTGAAGGTTGAGTCAGACTAGGAAATCCAGAAGGCAAATATAGAAAAGGAAAAAAAAAAAAAAAAGGTGGGCCCTGGTGGCTCATGCCTGTAATCCTAGCTCCTCAGGAGGCTGAGAGCTGAGGATCTTGGTTCAAAGCCAGCCCGGGCAGGAAAGTGCCTAAAAAGCCTTATCTCCAATTAACCACCAGAAAACCAGAAGTAGCCCTGTAGCTGAAAGTGGTAAAGCACTATCCTTGAGTGAAAAAACTCAAGAAGACTGCACAGGGCCTGAGTTCAAGCCCCGTGATCAACCAAAAATAAAAACAGCAACAACAAAAAAAAACCCACAGCGTTGAAAAATCTGCAGGCCAGGAAAACTAATTGCATGAGGGACCAGGTAAGGAATCAGAAATGGAGGCTGGTGCCAGAAGCTCCTTCCTACACAAAGAGGCATAAAGCTGGAGACTACTTTTACAGGTTAAATGGATAAACCCCAAAAATGCATTTGGAGCAAGTCAGTCTAATATGCCAAACACTCTGGTACAGTAGTTTAAATTTCACTTCCTGTAAACTGGAAAGGAACTAGGATGCCTTTGAGACCCCTCAAGCAAGTGCTTGCCTTGTCTACAATTAGCTGTATCATTTAGGCCAAGAGCCTCCACCCACTGATTCAACCTTTCAAATTCCTCCATGATTGTGTCCATGTAAAAATAAAAAACAAAATTAGATCTCATAGAGTCCCAATGAGGACTCCGTAGGAATTACCTCAAATAAGAATTTAGATAAATTTGCTGAATAACTTTGGCTTTTATGTTTTCCAAAGTTGATACACAAGTCCTATTATTACTAGCCCACTGATCTGGCAAAGCAGCCACCAAAGTAACTCTTCCCCTTAGACACACACCAGGAATATTACTGGATCCTTTATGTAACAAAAGTGCACATGGAACACTCTTACAAGGCAGTGACAATAAACCTCAAGCTGAGGTCGTTGTGAGGTCAAATGAGAAAGCATCACAGTTGAACTAGCTGAGTGTAAGATCGTGGATTGTGGTTGTTCAGCTATGTGCTCAGCAAAAAAGGAAAGATAATACACTAGATTTAGTCAGCATTAGCAAAAAGTAAGGCATTAAATTTATATACAAATGATGCCAAGCACAACACCACGAACAGGTATGCTCCATTCAAATCTGTCTGCCATTGAGACAAATATGGAGTCTGGCAACACTACCTGGCAGAAACACCCACCAGTGTCTGGAAGTGCTATCATTGGATCATGAGAGGAAGGAAATTTTTCTTTGGACTGGGTGACTTCAATATTTACTCCAGCTCCCCAAATGGTTTTGAATCTACCAAACTGTTGGAGAGCTAACTTCACAAAGAAATCCAGGGCAGTTCGAAGTCTGCAAAGGGAACATTTGCTGTGAGTCAGGTGGTTGGAACAGATTCCTATTAAGAAGAAAGACTTTTCTGTCTTCTGTTTTGTTATTGCTTTTCTAATATAAATTTACATACTGACTCCAGCACAGATATTTCCTTGGGTTCAAGGAAGGCATTGGCAGTGACAGATACTAAACAACTTGTCTCTCCCCTCTTGGCCCAATCTTTGTTATGTATCTAAAGATGGGATATGAAGAATTGACTCTCGCCTTATTCCCCCAGGTCAAGCAAAACACCAAGTGTGCACTCACCTACTTGTCCACAGGCAGGCCACTCCCAACTGGGCTCACTCAAAAGTCCCCATAACCCTAGGCAGGACATTTCACTCTGGACCTAACCCAAAGTACCCATTTCTAGCCCCCTAGTAACTACAGCTTGATTTTACTCCTTTGTTTCATTAAGACCCATATAAGCCAGACCCCAAATCCAGTCCCTAGCACAACCTCCATACCCATAGGAAGGTCTGTGCCCCTTGCTGGTAATAAACAGCCCTAGCCTGTTGAGAATCAAGTTCAGTCTACTCCTTTTCCATTCTCCTCCATTTCCCCAGCAAATACTAGTCAGGCATGTAAAACCCCTCTGGCTTTACAGGCACCACAGCACTGGGAAGCTTAAGAGACAGCCTGAACAATTCAATCACAGTATGGGTTTCTTTTACGCATCTCTTGAACAAAGATCAAACACAATAGTCAGGCTTAACTTCCCCCATGTGTTCATTTGGCTGTGAGTGTCAAGACCCTCATAGACTGCTCAGACAGCCAAGATTAATGGAGCAAGAGCCCAAGATGCACTGCGACTTGGAAGCTCCAAGTCGAGACCTCAGAGGCCCCGAGTGTTAATGCTAGGTCAGCCTAAGACTTGCCAAGTGACCTTACATAATCCTTCTAGCTTTCCATTGTTTCCATTTACAAACTAGAAAATGTGAGTGGCTGGAAAACAAATAGCCCAATATCCACTCCCACCCCAAGGGTTTTTACCTTTCCTTCCAACCTTAGTGCTGGGTAAAGCTGCTATTCCTTTCTATGACTAAAGAATATGAAAACCACAGAACTTTTTTTGTTACTTTCCATTGCTTGTGTCTTACCTTTTAAAAGACTGAAATCCAAACATCTTTCCCAGGAAGCTAAAGGAGGGAGAGATATAGTCATAGAAAACATCATCACAAACAGGCCTGAGAAAGCAGCAACAAAAGCTGCAGTTTCTACACTGGCAGCCGCTACCTGTAGGTACTCAAAGGAAAAATAACAAGGACTTAGTCCCTACAGATGAGATATTCGAATGCTTTACTGTTAAGAATAAATATTTAGGGCTGGGAAGGTGGCTCAGTGGTAGAGTGCTTGCCTTGCATGCATGAGGCCCTGGGTTCGATTCCTCAGCACCACATAAGCAGAAAAAGTCGGAAGTGGTTCTATGGCTTAAGTGGTAGAGCACTAGCTTTGAGCAGAAGAGCTGAGGGACAGGCCCAGGCCCAGAGTTCAGGCCCCATGACAGGCAAAAAATGAATGAATGAATGAATGAATGAATAAAATAAATATTTAAACCCTGTAATAGGTTGAATGATGTCTTCCTCCTCACTCCCCTTGTACACACACACACACACACACACACACACACACACACACACACACTTTTCAAATTCCTGGAACCTCTGCATGTGACCTCATTTGAAAAAAGGGTCTTTGCAAATGTAATTAAATTCCAGATATTGAAGTGAGATCATCCTGGATCCCCTGGCTGGATCCTAAATAGAATGACCTTGTCCTTAGGAGGGAAAAGAGAAGACAGGAGACACAGAGAAGATGGTGTGAAGATGGAAGCTAGAATGACGGAGGCACAGGCCAGAAGTGACAGAGTGCCAAGAGCCACTAGAAGCTGGAAGGGCAAGGAACAGCCTTCCCGAGGCATCTCCCACACTGACGGCAGACTTCCGGCCTCTGGAAGTTTGAGAAGATAACCGTGTACTGTTCACATCACCAAGTTTGTGACTCATTTGCCTCATTATCTACCCATGATCAAATTTCTGTTGATCCCTCCATACTTTACAAAATCCTAATTCATCATGAGAGTGAAGCTCAATAGTAAACAGTGTGTGCTGTGCATGAATAAGAACCTGGGTTCACTCCCCAGCCCCCCCTCTACCAAAAAAGTCCTGATTTTCATGACTGCTGTTTCTATGTAGACACATGTGTAATGCACATGATACATTTTACCCAAAGATCACGTTTGTTCTATCTCCTAGATATGTATGTTTACTAATTAAAACTGGAATGTGATGTGGAAACACATAGTCTGATGTCTCAAAACCTAGTTTTATATCTTAACACTGCCACGTGTGACCCATATGATCTTGAACCAGTTCCCTAAACATCTTGCAACCTCCACTGTCTTATTTGTAACAGGGAATAGAAGGACTATTTAACTGTTGGAGTTCTCATCAGGCTCAGATTGTAGACCTGAGAGTAATTGAGGACTATATAGAAATCCACAGTGCCTGCTGTCCTTGCTGTCAGCAAACAGTCCACCCAGAAGAATCAGTGCTGGACATGGCTGAGAACTGACCACCTGTGACAAATGTAGCCCATCAGGATGCAGGGACCAGAACACACCTCAATCTATTTTTCTAACTGGCTGATTTCCAGTCATGTCTGTGGGACTCAGCATACAAGTGGACAGGCAGACAGACAGGCAAGCTTTCTGCTGGGCAAATAAGAAATTGACAAGTCTTCCCATTAAAGTAGGAAACCTGAGCCTCACTGCAATAAAAGCACAAAGGTTCCTTTTGCTTCTCTCTTGTCTCCATGCCAATGCTAGAAACTCTCACCCAAAGCAGAGCTCCAAATGTATTTCAAGTACAATTCTTGCAGCGTAAGCCTGGAGATAAATGCTGGCACCAGCTGCTTGGCGTAAAGAAGCAGGTGAGAACAAGGCATCTTAATTAATTATTCTCATAATCAATCACTCCAAGGTCTGTTCCTTGGCTCCACTAGATGGTAGTAACTTGTTCCTGCCCACTTCCCACTCCAAGGAAAGGCGCTCATTTTAGGCAACTGGTGCCAGCTCCTTTTTGGTTTTCTGCCCTGTTTCTCTGAATTCAATCCTATCTTTTGACATCTTCTAGAAAATCTTTAAAAATTTCCTGTCAGTTGCCTTTGTCAATTTTGCTACTTCTGTTATGAATTCCTTTTTCTCTCTACCTTTAAAGGAAACTCTTTCAATGACATTGTGGAGTGAGAAAGAAAGAAATATTTGTGCCTTTCCAACAAAGAAATGCACCTCCAACAAGAAGTGCATCTTTTTTTTAAAAAATGCATTAGTCAAAATATTTTAATAAATGAAAAAAGTCCCAGTCTGCTCTCTGTACTGAACTGAAATGTGCAGAGGTGGAACCTAAGTATGCAATTTCTTACAGCTCCTTGGAGAGGTTGATGCACAGCCAGAGCTGAGAGCCTCCACATTCAACCTCTTCTTATATAATTAAGGCAGCTTGCAGTATACAACATAAGTCATTAGCAGCCACTTCATTTTGTTTAGGTACCAGGCTATGCTGCCCTAAATGTTAATTAAAAATTACTAACCCAAGCTCAGGACATAACTAGTACTTTGCAATCTACACCCACTTTTAGGATATGCTTTGTTAAATAAAACTCTCGGCAGGGAGGGTCTAGCTTAGATTCTAGTCCCATACTCATTTCTTCCTATATACCCTCCATAATAACACTTCCAATCTACTTACCTCACAAAACTGTTCATTGAAGGAATTCCAAGAGCAATATGAAAAGCCAGGCACCAGTAGCTCACACCTGTAATCCTAGCTATTCAGGAGGCTGAGATCTGAAGATCTGAGATCTGAGTTCAAGCCCCAAGACCAGCAAAAGAAAGAGAAAGAAAGAAAGCGATAAAGAAAGAAAGAAAGAGTGAGAGAAAGAAAGAGAGAGAGAAAGAGAGAGAGAGAACAAACAATATGAAAAAACATTTCATATTGTATGAAATAGACAACCTAAGCATTATGTCAGATCAATGGATGGTCATTCCTATGGCCTTTGCTCAGTTGGAGATTTTAAGAATACTATCCTCTCACTGAACCCTTTCTCTCAGTCATCTCTCTGGTTGATCCAACTCTTCAGTTGATCCTGCATCTTCAACAATGGTGTCCACTAACACCATCCATCTAATCATCCATCCTGAGGAGCCAGAAAGCATTCTGACTTCTCCACCAACTTCCCCTCAATCTAATCTCCCACATGACCACAGAATTCTCTCAGCAGCAGCATTCTGCACCTACTTCCTCCTCCTGGCGAGCCCCCACTCCTGGTGCTGAGTTGGGGTGCGACTGCAGCAGAGGCTGCAGGGGAGGAAGTGCAGAGAGGCGCTGGGTCCTTAGCTAGCACAGAGAAGGCTCCTCTATGATCACTGCCCAGCTGCCTGGTCACCAGCTCTGCTCTTTCACCTGCAGATATTCCTAAAGAATCGAAATAGCTAAGGCTTCCTTGCTTTTACTCTGTACTAAGTACTAATCTAAGCACCCTTTCACACCATACCCCACTGAACCTTCTCTACAACTTATGAGATACTATCAAGATTTCCGTTAAGAATCTGGGTAGAGTGCTTGCCTTGCATGCATGAAGCCCTGGGTTCGATTCCTCAGCACCATATAAGCAGAAAAAGCTGGAAGTGATGCTTTGGCTCAAGAGGTAGGGTGCTAGCATTGAGCAGAAGAACTAAGGGACAGTGCTCAGGCCCAGAGTTCAGGCCCCATGACCGACAAAAAAAAAAAAAAAAGAATCTGGGCTTGCCAAGGGAACACTCAGCAGCAGCAGTCAGGATTCAAACATGATCTTAGTCCCCAAAAATGATGCCTGGTTCAGGGCTCCGTGTTAAGTAGAAGAGGAAGGAGGTGACAGCAAGAATAAAGCTAATACCCAGATTCTAAATTCCTGCCCTCCTTTGGATTACACTCAAGTAAGGGAGATGAGACATGAGGGAAAACTAAAAGAACACGGTCAAGGAAATGACCACCTAGCTAATAAATTGGTCCTGACAGATAGCAACGTGGTTTGGAGGATGAAGCTGACATCTGGTTGGCATTCAAGCAAGGTGTTTAGGAAGGGTGGATCTGGTAGGCTTTTTGAACAGAATGTAAGAAAAAGTAGAGTCACAAGCTGGGTGGAATGACAATATAAAGCTACCACAGAGATACGTGTCACACTGTTTCTAGCCAAATGTAGTGATACATGCATGTATAGTGCACTCCTCAGGAGACTAAAGCATTTGATCCCAGGAAATGGGCTTCTATCATCCTGCCAGTGGTCTGTGGCAACCCAAAGCCTTCACACACAGTGCTGCGCTGAAAGCAAAGCTGCACTCAACTCACCCTTCACTTCAGGCATGACCCCAGAAGGGAAAACCATGCTGCACCTTTCCAAGCAAAACTGGTCCATGGCACACGTAGCAACATTTTCAATACAATGGTCTGAGGTTTCTCCCTCTTCTCTCTTCCCCTTGCTTTAATCACACACATGTTGGCACTTCCTGATTCAACAAATTAGGATTATACATTTTTTAGGAACATGATTTTATTTGCTGGCTTTTCTTTCATATATATTTTTATTGTAAAACTACTGTACAGAGGGGTTACCGTTACAAGTAAGGTAATGAGTACCTCCTCCTGTTACCTCCTCCTTTGTTTTTCCCCTACCATCTTTCCCTCCCCACCTCCCCAACTCCTCTCCCTCCTTCCCCAACCCTGAAGTTGTAAAGTCGTTTTCAGCATAGTGTCTTGTACACTTCATTGCTACAATGGGTCAACCTGTCTCCTTATTTCAGCATTTTGTTATTTCCCTTCCCCTCTCCAAACTAGAAAAATGTATATACAAGATGCAGGACACCAGAACAACATAGTGAAAACAGAGGTTATACCATGGGGGAAGAACGTACAAAAGACACACAAAAAAATCATATAGTATAAGTATGTTAAAAAAAACAATAGCAAGAAAGGAAAAAACCACTTGTGTCCCTATCTTGGGGTTCATTTCACTTAACATCATCTTATCTGGTCATATGTATATAGCTTTTGACCTTTTCTGTTTGTCCTAGACATATACTAGTTATTGCAAATAAGGGAAACCATGGGACCTATGTTTCTTTGGGCCTGGCTTACTTCGCTTAATACAATTTTTTCTAAGTCTTTCCATTTCCTAACAAATGAGGCAATGTCATTCTTTCTGATGGAGGCAGAGAATTCTAGTGTATAAATATACCACATTTTCTTGACTATTTATCCACTGAGGGGCATCTGGGTTGGTTCCATATCTTAGCTATGGTAAATAATGCTGCGATAAACATAGCTGTGCTGGTAGCTTTAGTATAGCCTTGTTTGTGATCCTTTGGGTAAATGTACAAAAGTGGGATTGCTGGGTCATAGGGGAGCTCTATGTAGAGTCTTTTGAGGAACCTCCATACTGCTTTCCAAAGTGGTTGAACAAGTTTACACTCCCACCAACAACGCAGTAGGGTTCCTTTTTGGCCACATCCCCTCCAGCATCTATTGTTATTAGAGTTCTTGATTCTAGACATTCAGGGTGAGATGGTATCTCAATGTTGTTTTGATTTGCATTTCTTTTATGGCTAGAGAGGTTGAGCATTTCTTCATGTGTCTATTGGCCATCCTTCTTTCCTCTTCAGCGAAATTTCTCTTTAAGTCTTTAGCCCACTTATTTATTGGGAAGTTGTTTCTTTGAGGATTTGTTGGGGGATTTAATTTTTTGAGTTCTAAGTATATTCAGATATGAGGCCCTTATCTGTTGTATAGCTAGTGAAGATCTTCTCCCAATCGTGGGGAAAAGATTGATTTTTCTATTGATCTTTCTAGCTATGTCCTTTGCCATGCAGAAGCTCTGCAGTTTCATGCAATCCCATTTGTCCAACCTTTCTTTGATTTGTTGTGTTTCTGGGTCTTTATTAAGAAATTTTGGGGCCTGTGCCAAGGAGTCTTGGGGTTTCTCCTATTCCTTCCTGTAATGTTTTCAGGGTGTCTGCTTTGACTCTGAGGTCTTGGATCCATTTGGATTTGATTCTGATGCAGGGTGATAAATATAAGGATCTAGCTTTAGTTTTCTAAAGGTGTTTAACCAGTTTTGCCAACACCATTACAAAAGAGGCTGTCTTTCTTCCATTCTATTTTTTTTAGCTCCCTTACTGAAGATTGGGTGGCTACAGGTCTGTGGATTGATTTCTGTATCTTCAGTTCTATTCCACTAGTCCTCAGGTCTGTTCTTGTGTAGCAACATTTTCAATGCAATGGGTCTGAGGTTTCTCCCTCTTCTCTCTTCCCCTTGCTTTAATCACACACATGTTGGCACTTCCTGATTCAATGAATTAGGAATATAAATTTTTTAGGAAGATGATTTTTTTTTATTTTTGTTGGTCGTGGGGCTTGAACTCTAGGCCTGCATGCTGTTCCTGAGCTCTTTAGCTCAAGTCTAGCTCTCTACCACCTGAGCTACAGCGCCACTTCCAGGAAGATGATTTTTAAGTGCCAAATATATTGTGCTAACTTAAATCAAAGATGTATTTGCTGGCTTTTTGTCTGCACGTCTATCTAACAAACATTGCCATGGCCTAGCTAACAAACACAAGGACTGTGGCTTAATAGCTTCAGGGGATGATATTGCAGACACTTCTCATTACAAAATGTCTACTTAGACATTATGTAATTAGAATTTGTCAGCAGGGCGCTGGTGGCTCATATCTAGAATCCTAGCTACTCAGGAGGCTGAGATCTGAGCATCATTGTTCAAAGCCAGCCCGGGCCAGAAAGTCTGTGAGACTCTTGTCTCCAATTAACCACCAGAAAACCAGAAGTGGTGCTGGGGCTCCAAGTGGCAGAGCTCTAGCCTTAAGTAAAAATTGTTCAAGGATAGTGCCCAGACTCCAAGTTCAAGCCCCACAACACACACACACACACACACACACACACACACACACACACACAGAATTTGTCCAAGACCAAATATACAACTTATCTAACCAAGTAGTTGTATGTAGCCTTGAGTAAGTTATTTAACCTCTCAGTGATGAACCCTGGTGCATTCGACATTCTACCAACTGCCACATGTGATTAATAATACATACCTCACACCATTCAGAGGTGCTATAAGAATTCAATGTCATCACATACAATGTGCCATTTAAAAGTATAGCATGGCCATTGTAATTCTTACCCAATTATATACCAAGCATGAAAATGATCTCAATGCCATTCTATGTGATACTGATGATGACTCAAGACCAAATGGATGGACTGTTATTGTGATTCCATTCAGAAAAAAAAAATAGGTTAAGGTTGGAATAGCTTAGTATGTATTCAGATTAAGTGTTCAGCAAAATGTTTCCACTTAAGTTAATAAAAGTGTGAAGTTTCCTAAAGCACCAATTAATATAGTTCCTATTTCCAAATACATTCTAACAATGAACCTAAGGCTAAACATGCTTTCTACATTGGGGCAAATAAATTCATATCAACATGGCCCATGTGAAAACAGAAAGTTCTACCTGATACTGACTTTGCCTTCCTATAATTTCAAGACCTTCATCTGTGCCATTCTCTTGATTTTCCAGGCTCTCTGAAGCTGTTCTCACAACGTTTGTGAGAAAACAGCATCTTATCTATCAAAGTAGTTTTGCTTCCTTTCTGTTAATCTTGAGAGAATGATTTTTCTGAAGGATTCCTGCTCTGGCCCCTTGGCCAGGTGGCTTGGCCCTCGTTAATTACAGTTTAGTTACATACATCCTTTCTCTGTACATAGTTAAGACATCTATTGCTTCTTACATTTTAATTGGATCCTGTTAATTAAGCCATGTCCTTTTGCAGACTGTGAACTTGAGCTCAGCCAATAGGACCAGAGGGGTGGGGCAGCTGGGTTAGGAATTATAAAAGTAGCAGCTTGCCTGCTCTCTGTGCTTGCTTGCCAGATTCTTGGCTGATGGCGCACCATCCTGCAGAAGGAAATTCTGCCATGCCAGGTTCCTTTTGAGTTGGTGTCCTTATTCCTATGTGACACCTCAACATCCTGAGCTATTTCTAAAACCTTCACAGCCCTGCTTTTCAAAACAGCGCCTGATGTGCTAGTTATACTTTGACCTCTCCAAAAGACACAAGGTGCATGTGGTAAAAGCTCTGTCTTTTTCCATCCCCACCCTCTGCTCTACTTTTGTATGGGATACAGTGCACCATATCTTGGGGAACTTGCTCTTCATTTTTCTGCTTCAGGTGAACTGTGATTGGAAAAAAACAAAAAAGTAGTTCATCGCTGTATTGATTATATTTAACACAAATATAGAAGTCTCAAAAAGTGTAACAGTAGAGGGAGGAGGTTTTAAAATTAGTTGAATAATATTGGGATGAAAGAATATATATTTATAAAATTTTTTTAAAAACTTTACATGAGTGATTTGCTCAATCTGGACAAATCTGCAGGCCCCTGCAAGAGAAGCTGTATGTTCTTCAGCTATGTCCTGAGTCAGTGGGTCCCCTGTAGAGAGGGGCCTGTAGGAGTTTCCTTTGTCCTCTATTTCCTTCTGAATGAAGCCATGGTACATACTACCCCACCACCTATGGTCTAACAGGCTCAAGACGCTCTTCATTCTAAG
Organism: Dipodomys ordii; assembly: GCF_000151885.1. NCBI lineage: Eukaryota > Metazoa > Chordata > Mammalia > Rodentia > Heteromyidae > Dipodomys > Dipodomys ordii. The sequence goes on from NW_012267221.1 coordinate 5,125,557, forward strand.
TCTATTCTCAAATGTTGCTCTTTCCCTGACGCCCTGTGTGTGTCAATGCTATTTAGTTTGAGAATCTATTTATTGTACTTCCACCATGTGTGAGTTTTATGTCAGGGAAGTTCTCCATTAAAAGCACTGAGCAAATCTTCAAGCACATCTTAGTCAAACCTAGACACAAACATCTTGCTGGGCACTGGTGGCTCATACCTATAATTGTAGCGGCTCAAGAGGCTGAGATCTGAGGATCCTGGTTCAAAGCCAGCCCAGGCAGGAAAGTCCATGAGACTTCTACCTTCAATTAACCACCCCAAAAGCCAGAAGTGTAGCTGTAGCTCATGTAGTAGAGCAGTAGCCTTGAGCCAAAGAAGCTCATAGACAAGGCCTAGGCCCTGCGTTCAAAACCCAGGGCCAGCATCAAAAAACAATAAACAAACAACAACAACAACAAAAAGACTCCTCTCTCCCTCCTTCCCCCAACTCTCTGTCTCTCTGTCTCTGTCTCTGTCTCTGTCTCTGTCTCTCTCTGTCTCTGTCTCTCTCTCTCTCTCTCTCTCTCTCTCACACACACACACACACACACACACACTTCTCTTTCACACACATGCACAAAACATCAACTCCCCCTAATCTCCTGACCAATCCCTCCTCTCCGGCTGCCTTCCTCCTCTCTCCTGCTGCCTTCAGAGGAGCTAGTATTTGCTGCCAAAGGGAGCTGACTTGAAATGACAGAGTTCCTTCTGGTTTCTGCGTGCACGCGTGTGCGCGCACACACACGCACGCACACACGCACACACACACACATCACATAACTTGAAGCTGTTTTAGGCTTCAACAGCACCAGCCAACTGAGCTGGATGAAAGAATGAGGAGGAGATGGGGGGAAACTATGGCCACAGGATCACATTTACAGACCAACAGGAAGCCTGCAAATATCAGTGATTACGTAGTTGCTGTGTTTTCTTCAAGGTACTACAATTGCCTTCCTTGCTTGTGTTACTTTTTTAAGGACCACTGGGTAGTGACATCTAGTGGTCCCTTTTTAAATGACTCTTAAAAGTAGCTCGTGAAAGCACATCCATCTCTCCCTAATGCAACCAGGAAGATACGCTTGGTATATTTCTTGGCCTTTGATACCTTTGACATCACTTTACATACCTACAGTGATACAGTGACCTCGCTTCCTGAAGCTCACTATTACCCAAGCCTTTCAGTGGCCTAAACCAATTGTGTTTGCCATAAGAAGGTAATAAGTGGAACAGGCTCTCTTCAGTTAACTACAGTCCACACCACTCCAGCTGCCATGCACCAAGCCACTTAGGATGCCTATTTAAACACGAAAACACAGGTTCATCTGTGTGTGTGTGTGTGTGCACCCGTGTGCGCGCGCGTGAAGATCTTTGGTGGTCTGCCCTATAATCATGCTTTAGTCCTAAGTGCCTTGCCACTATTATGCCACTTGAATGGCTAGGTTCCCACCCAGCCTTCAGGTTTTCCCTTAGCCAGTTCCTATTGTTTATCTAAGATGCTTGCTCCTTCCACCAAAACCCTGTCTCTTGTTTCTCCTGTTTCTTGTTTGTCTCATTGTTACCCATACTGGTCTCCATCTCCTGGTTCAAGCAGTCCTCCTCCTCCTTGTGACTATAGGTGCATGACTTGTGTGAAAAACTTTTGAGGAACTGTGTTCATTTTTTGGTTCAATTATTTCTAAGAAGTCTTGTGCATTTTCTAAAGTGCTTGTGCCTTTTTATAGGCCCACCATCAATGTATAAGAATTCCAACTTCTACTAGGCACCAGTGGCTCACGCCTGTAATCCTAGCTACTCAGGAGGCTGAGATCTTAGGATCCTGGTTCAAAGCCAGCCAAGGCAGGAATGTCCGTGAGACCTTTATCCCCAGTTAAGCACCAGACAACCAGAAGTGGGAATGTAGCTCAATTGGTAGAGTGCCCCCCTTGAGCTGAAGAGCTCAGGGACAACACTCAGGCCCCACTGACAAAGAAAAAAAAAAGTGTGTTCCGATTTTTGCTAAACTTTGGTGGCTTATACCTGTAATCTTAGCTACTCAGGAGGCTGAGATCTGGGAATCACAGTTCAAATTCAACCCAAGCAGGAAAATCCAGAGACTGTTATATACAATTAACCACACACACAAAAAAAAACAGAAGTAGAGCTGTGGTTCAAGTGGTAGAGCAACAGCATTGGGCAAAAAAGCTCAGGAACAGTACCTAGGCCTTCAGTTCAAGCCCCAGTACCAGCACCAAAAAAAACAACAAAAAGAGTTCCAACATCCCTACCTCCTGTCCAACACCTGTTACTTTCTGTTTGTTGTTTCAGTTAAAACAACAAACCTTCCCAACCTACCAGCTTGGTAGGTGTGAAGTACTGTCATCCACTGCCTCCATGCCCTATTCTGCACTCTACTTTTACTCTCTGTTCTGTTTCGTCTGTTTTCCTAATAGGACCATCACCTTTCTGATGGCAGATTGTCACATGCAAGTTTTCCCTCACCTTCCACACCAGCCCCCTTCCTCCATCCAGCATCTCTTACAGAGCTTCACACCAGCTACGGGTCTTGACTTTCCTTGCAACATGGGTGTCTGTATTGTGGCTGCACATGAGAACTTGTAAAAAATGCAATCTCAACCCTGCCCTGGAACCTCTGCACAAGACTACATTTATTTTATTTTATTTTATTTGCCAGTCCTGAGGCTTGAACTCAAGGCCTGGGCGCTGTCTCTAAGGATTTTTGCTCAAGGCTAGCACTCTACCACTTGAGCACAGCTGTACTTCTGGCTTTCTTTGCCGGGGGTGGGGGGTGTTAGTGAATTAGAGATAAGAATCCATGGACTTTTCTGTGCTCTTCAGACCTCAGCCTCCTGAGTAGCTAGGATTACAGGCGTGAGCCACTGACACCAGACTAAGACTGGTCTCCAAAGGATCTGTGAACATCCTTTTAACCAGTATGAGGTGGAGAAACAATGTATTGTATCCTATCCCCAGGTTCAGTTACCTGAATAGGTGAGCACTCTATGAATGTTGGCTGATGGGAAGATTAAGAAGGAAACCGAACAAGCCTATTAACACCCACCATCAAGCATTTACCAAAAATGTGAACAGTAGCTCAAATAACCTGAAAATAGAGTAAAGAAAGCTGCCAAGCTTTTTTTTTTTTCTTTTTGTCGGTTGTAGGGCCTGAACTCTGGGCCTGGGCTCTGTTCCTCAGCTTCTGGCTTTTTCTGCCTATGTGGTGCTGAGGAATTGAACCCAGGGCCTCATGTATACAAGGCAAGCGCTCTACCACTGAGCCACCTTTCCAGCCCCTGCCAAGCCTTTTGAAGCCTAGGTGATGAGATGAGTAAATACCACGTGGACTCCTGGATGGGATCCTAGACAGGCAAAGGCCATTAGGTGAAAAACCAAGGAAATCTGGATAAAATACAATAATGAATTGATATTGACTCAATGACTGGAATGAATGGAGTGGACTAAAAAAAAATACAGGAAATAAGGGACCCTCTGTACTGTCTTCCATTTTTCTGTAAACCTACAAGTACCCAAATTAAAAACTCACTTAAAATAAGAGGCATTGCACAGAAATGGAGAGACAAAGGGTGAACAAATGCAGCAATGGTACTCACTAGACACTATGTTGAAAATAGACTATACAACTTGTGGGTGGTGAGGGGAGGGAAAAATTGGGAGAAAGCAAGGGAAAGAGTGACATTGTCAGGAAAGAAATGTACTCTTCATTTGACTTACATAATTGTAACCCCTCTGTATACCCTCTTTATAATAATGACTTAAAAAAATTTAAGGGAGAGGCATTGCCAGTGCCAGTGGTTCACAATCTACTTAGCTACTCATGAGCCTTAGATCAGAGGATTGCAGTTCAAAGCCAGCCTGAGCAGGAAAGTCCATGAGACTCTTATCGCCAACAAACTACCAAAAAGCCAGAAGTGGAGCTGTGTTAGAGCACTAGCCTTGAATAAAAAGCTCAGGAAAGCCAGGTGTTGGTGGCTCAAGCCTGTAATCCTAGCTACTTAGGAGTCTGAGAGCTGAGAATCATGGTTCAAAGCCAGCACGGGCAGGATAGTTCATGACATTCTTATCTCCAAAAAACCACTAGAAAACAATTGAAAGTAGCGCTGTGGCTCAAAGCGGTAGAGTGCTAGTCTTGAGCAAAAGAGCTCAGGGACAGAGCCCAGGTCCTTAGTTCAAGCCTAAAAAGAGGGGATAGGGAAGGCCAATAAATAGGCAGCCATTAAAATGACATGATTGCAAATGAGCATGAAGTAACATATGTGCTGTCAATTTCCTGCTGTGGAATAGGCTTTGCCTCTAGGCCTCTGTATAGTCAAAAGACACAGGCAAAGGTGAGCAGAGACTCACTGTCTTTAAATCTAAGTCCACAGTCAGTTCAGACTCTCTTTGTTGGGTGTGCAGCAGGCCTCTGCTAGCTAATAACTCATCTAAAAGCCATCTAAAAATGGTTCTAGGTACTGCACACTTGTAATCCCAGCATTCAGAGGCAGTGGAGGAGAGGGGGTACGGGGGATCGCAAGTTCAAGGCCAGCCTGGGCTACATAGTGAGACTGTCTCAAAAAAAAAAAAGCTTTACGGTTAAGGACATACCATAATATAATATTCCAGTCCTATCTTATCTGATTTTCTTGGGTAGGAAATGTACTTTCTTACAATTAAATTTTCTAAGTTACATCAAAATTTTTAAAGAACATGGATATCAAGCCACAGCCCAAGCCGTGTCATAGGAAGTAACATTTATTGAGCAACTATTATGTCCAGGCACTTTGCATACCCTACACTCTGCCTGTTCTCTTTAAATGAACTCTCCCATCATCTTTATTGATGACACTGTATTTTGTTTGTATCAAAATACTGACCATGGGGAACTAAAACTTTAAAGTCAAGCTGATGCAAATCAAGATTGTACTTACCATGGCTTCCTTTTTTTAGACATTGACAATTATATTATAGGTGTGACTCAATGTATTCTGTGACTTCCCTATGAGACAGGTGCTATTACTCTTTCCATAAGATACTGCCAACCATTTTCAACAGGTTAGGAGACACAGGTTGAACAGCCTAGGCCATGGGAAGACTAAAAGACTTGCGATCACTTCAACTCCAGTAGCACAGGAGTGGTCTGACTACCAAAAAGCTGATATAATATGCTCTTAAATTTGTCTAGCCCTGATGGTGGATACTCACGTGCCATCTCTTTGCTATCCAGGCACCCTTTGGGTAGAAGAACTCGTAGCATTCTACAAGAGGAATAAAATAAAACCTGAGACCCAAAGAACAGATAACATAGGTCACCCAGCTGGCAGGTAGCAGAGCCCCAGAGCCCGAATCTATGGCAAGGCTTGTATCTCCTGCCAAGTTCCACTCTGTCAAAGCAAAGACGATGGCAGCTCACTCTGCTGGGCACTTGAGTCCGTCATTCCTGCCCTGAAAAGTGGGGCCAAGGATTCCCAGGGCTGCACCTCCAGGACAGCATCCAGAGGGGAAGAGAAGAAAACAAACCTAAGAAATGGAGAGGAAAATCCCTTGTTTCAGGGAGGTGTGATTACTTCTCACACTGAAGGGTCCCAAGTGGAATAAGGAACAGATACTGAATGGTCCAAGGAAGCAGAAAGAAGACAAAAGTAGGCCAGAGGCAGAAGCCTGGTTGGGTTGATCAACAAATTTTTTCAGGAGGGAAACAGAGAGGGAGGTGAGAGGCCATGGGTTTATTTCCAGGGCCGGGGAGTATCGGCCCACAAGCTGTTGTCAGTAAGGCCCATGAAGTCATTTCAGCACATGTTGGGACAGGCACGGATGCAGCATTCTTCTCAGCAGCTGCATAACCATCTGTCTGCACTGATCACTGTATGGCTCACACGTTATAAATACCCAAATGGGCACTGGCAGAAAAGAATTTTCCCCACTCCTGAATGAACAGGCAACTAGCATTCTACGTAAATGCTCAGATCTCTCCTAACAGAAATTGTCAACTCCGTTGTCCTAGGGAGGCCTCCCCAGCTCCCCCATCCTGCCTCCTTCATCCTAACTGAGATGCCCAGAGGGCCTACATGACTCCATCCACTACCTGTCATCCTCTGAAGGCTTGAACTCAAGCTGGGGCCGTGACAAAGTTGCTTAGGCTACTGCTCAAAGCATTCAAAGATCAACCAAACCAGGTGCTGGTGGCTCACATCTGTAATTCTAGCTACTCAAGAGGCTAAGATCTATTCATGGTTTGAAGCCATCCCAGGTAGGAAAGACCACGAGACTCTTATCTCCAATTAACCTCTAGAAAACCAGAAGTGGCAGTGTGGCTCAAAATGGGAGAGTGCTAACCTTCGGTGGAAAAGCTGAGACAGCACGCAGGCCCTGAGTTCAAGTCCCCATGATAAAGAAAAAAAAATCAATCAAGCTGCTGTAAAAACATGCCCCAACCCTGAGGCAGATTCCTAAACCCTCCTTAATATAACTCCTACATTATACACCTGCCTGGAGAGAGTATTTGCTCTCTTGTTGCTCATTACAAGGACTCTAAGGCCAGGGAGACTCCTTGTGTGAACATTTTGGTCTAACCCCCCCTGGCCTTGCTACATCTTTCTTTGGAATCCAACTAGGCATGTCTCAAGATGGACTGGGACAGTCCCTTGAGGAAAATCTACTGCCTGCTTTCAGGGTGGACTCCAGCTACAGGTTCAACCAAATAGAACATCCTAACACAGTTAAACAGCATATATACAGACCATATAGAGATGACATACTCTCAAGAGCTCAAATTACAAAGTATGTCTAAATTTACATCAGTCACTCCGAACTCGTCCGTCCTTCCGGAACATCTTCATCAAGCAGTAGGTACACAGAACTGCCAGCAAAAGGGAATATTAGACTGCGAAGAATAAGTTCCTGGGAAGTAGATGTCTTGGGGCCTGAGGAGATGTACTAGTGTGTATCCTAGTGAGCTGCCATGATGGAATTCCTAAGGATCTACCCAGGAGAAAAGCTTTCAAGAGAAACCAGAGAGAGCCAAATGCAGTACCAGGTCATACCAAAGCATGCCCTGTGCCTGAGACTCTACCCAAGCCTGTAAGGAAGTCATCTACAAAGATCTCCATGCAACCATGGCCAAGGAATCAGCAAGCATCTGGGCCTTCTCGTGTCGTGTCCTCAAGGCCCTGGCCACAGCAGTTAGGAGGCTCACTCTCCAGTCTCCTGTTACAGGTTGGTTTAATGCTTTCTTCTGAAGAACATTACCTTCACAGCGCTCCTTCTGCAGATTTCATGACTGCCTTCCATAGTATGGAAAGTTTCTAGGACTCCAATGTCACTAGTCTCTTCTGCTTAAGTCTCCTCCTCTGTCCTGGAGGTCAATTCACTGGCTAAGTATGGCAGGCCTTTCCTAACTAGTTGGGGAAAGATTAGTGCTTCGCTGCAGACCACGGAATGTGGTGGGAGCTCACTCCTCAGCATAGACAATGAGCAGTTTCACCTAAAGTAGCAGGTGGTGGCTGGATGCTTAAGATTTCTCCCAGGGGAATGTCATACAAAGCAAATGGGTTCAGGCATATGTTCACAGAATTAGTGGTAAACCTCCACTTTACCCCACGTTCATCAGTGCCCCTTGGGTACTCTATTGGAGGACACTTTTTCTGGATGGCCTTAGACTCCTAGGAAGAATGAAGGGATATACAAGAACACAGTGCATTATGAGGGAGGGAGTGGCTGGGATAGCCTGGGCTATCTTCCAGTAACTGCTCCCCAGAAACACAACTTCCTGCAGCACTGTTTCTCTGGGTCTTTCAGACACAGTACAAAGAGGATATATGCAGACAAGACTCCAGCTGCCCTGGCAAGTTTTCTGAGACCTGAGGGACAGTTCACAATGAATCCCAGGCTTTTCCTGTCTCTTGCCACCTGTCTGTAACTAACAAACTTGTTTCATGCGCCCTCTGGCCTGTGTGTGTTCCATCCCACCAACTCAGAAGTAACCAGGGACAGTACGCAGGGACAGTGCACGTGCACCAATGAGAAACACCCTCAGGCTCAATAAGTCCTTCGAGCTGGGTACAGGTGGCTCACACTCAACTCAGGAGGCCGAGATCTGAGGATCACAGTTTGAAGCCAGCATGGGCAGGAAAGTCCATGAGATTCTTATCTCCAGTTAACAACCAGAAAACTAGAAGTAGAGCTGTGGCTCGAGTGGAAAACTAGAAGTAGAGCTGTGGCTCGAGTGGCTGGGGTGCTAACTTTGAGTATAAAGGCTCAGGTACAGTGGCCTGGTCCTGAGTTCAAGCCCCAAGACTGGCACAGAAAAACCAAGGCCTTGGTCAGTACGAGCCCATTTCTTGGCTTTGCACTGGGTTTGAATTCAGAGTCTCGTTCTTAACGGCAAGTGCTCTACCACTTGAGTAGTTAACATCTTGCAGTTTGGGCCTAGGATCAGCCTCACACTTCAGTCTTCTGAAACCCACCTTTTCCCAAGAGTCTGGGATTATAGGTATGACCCCATTGCACTTAACCTCTAAGCTTTCTCCTTACTGCTAACTTCAGTGAAATGCAAAGAATCATAATTTCAAATAAATACAGAAAAGCTTCCATTAAAAATATGTCTTACTGGTCATTGTCATCTCTTGGAAGTCCTGTACCTTACAGAACTAATTATAAAAGCATTTATGCACTCACCATGTTCCACCATCAGCAATCAACATGCTATTTATTTATCCAAAGTAATGTTAATTAGGACAAAAACAAATGAGAGACACAGTGCTTTTAAACTGAAGCTGAATATGCTGCAATCCTATGAAAAGAGCTCATTGATCAAAACTGTGAGATCAAGTTTCTTAATTCTATTGTAAAAGACACTAGACCTGGACTAAGAAATGTAAATGTGTGGATGGGTGGGCGCATTTGCCTTTATGTGCCCATGTGTACCTATGTGTGTGCAGGTGGAATATGCTCATATGTGTGTGTCTGGGGATAAAACCCAGGGCCTTTCTTGTGTCTGACATGTGCTCTATTACAAAGCAACATCTCCAGCCTGAAATGAAGAGATTCATTGTCCATTTTGCTGCTAATTGGCTATAGGCCCTAAACTAGTGGAAACTACCTCTAAAAATCCTGCAAATATAATTTGACCACTGTCTACCATCACAACTCTAAAAGAGACCACTGTCTACAAATTCCAATGTGCCCACCATGGCTGATTTTATTTATTTGGGCCACAGCACCACTTCCAGTTTTCTGGTGGTTTATTAGAGATAAGAGTCTCATCAACTTTCCTTCCCCAGGCCAACTTTGAACAATGATCCTCAGATCTCAGCCTCCTGTGTAGCTAGGATTACTAGCATGAGATACTAGGGCCTGGCCACCATGGCAGTTTTGACACCACAGGAGGTAACAGAGTGATGCTATTTCCCCAGTCCATGGATTCAAGCCCCAAGTGACTTTTGAGCAAGCTTGTGTCACTTCTCACAAGCCTTAAGAGCCAGCAGGTGCTTCACTGTGCTCTTCCCTGTTGGGAGCCAAAAGGGAGTCTCTCTGCATGATAGGCTTGACTATCTCACTGGAACATCAGGAGGCTGTTCACAGAATCTGGTCTTTTCATCCTGCCCCATACAAACACCCGGTAGCTGCTAATGACCACCTTTTCACTGCCCTAAGCAAACATCCTGCAGCGGCTACGGCCAATGAAAAGCTTCCTTATTCTAAGCATATAAATACCCCTGTGTGAAAAATAAAAATTGGCAGCTTGATCAGAACCCTTGTCTTGCTGTCATTCTTCGTGTCTCGTCCCTTCATTCCTTCTTGCTTAGGTTCATTGCCCTCGTTGAAGTCCTGCGGGTCGGGACATTCCCTTGGCCACAAGGATGGACAACACTGCAGAGTTGTCTTTTTTGTTGTTTTGGTATGGGCTTGCTTGCTTTCTCTTTCTCTTTCTCTCTCTCTCTCTCTCTTTTGTTGGTCGTGGGGCTTGAACTTGGCCTGGGCACTGTCCCTGCACTCTTCAGCCCAAGGTGAGTGCTCTACCACTTGAGCCACAGTGCCACTTCTGGTTTTATTAGTGGTTTATTGGAGATAAGGGTCTCACGGACTTTCCTGCCTAGGCTGGCTTTGAACCAGATCCTCAAATCTCAGCCTCCTGAGTAGCTAGGATTACAGGTGTGAGCCACTGGCGCCCCGCTGGGTTTTCTTTTTGCATGTGTATGTGTGCTGCGATTTTGAACTCAGGACTTGATTTCATGCTTTCTAGGCAAATATTCTATCACTCAAATAATTCCTCTAAGTCTTTTATACTTTTCTTTTTTGTCAAATAAGGTCTTCAGCTTTTCACTTACACTAGCCTGGACAGCTATTTTCCTACCTCTACTTCCTGGGAGATAGCTGGTTTTGGAAGCATGTGATATCACATGTATCTTGCTTTTTGAGAAAGGGTCTCGCTAACTTTTTACCTGCATTGCCCTTAAATAATGATTTCCTGTCTCCCAAACAGCTGAGATCACAGGTATGAGTCACGATAAATGTCCTAGATGAGAGATATCCCATCAGCCCAAGTGCCACAGTGTTCAAGAAGATAGTGGGAAGAACTACAAGAAATTTGCAATGGTCAGGAAGAAACGGTGAGAAATAAGCTTTGGCTGCCACAAGCCACTGCTGCTTTCAAATGTGTTTGCTTCAATGCCTGGATTCACCAGTCAATCAACATGTACAAAAACGTCATGTTCACGATCGTGACATCCAATTTTGGATTCTTTTGGTCTCAAAAAAAAAAATACATAGCAAATAAGTCTTTTCAAAACGACACATTTGCTCAAACATTTTTCTTCAAGTTGCCTCTAATATTAGGCTGACTAGTTAACCTGGGAAATGTAGCAGTTACCCTCCTTCCAAATTACTACACTGTTAGTCAGAAAAGTCAAAAATACATAATGCATCTGGGATGAGCAGTAACATGAAACACTAGCTAGTCATAGCAAGAGGAGTCCTTCCGAATGGCCTGCAATTCTCATCAGAAGTACAGGAAGAATAGAACAGTAAGGAGGTACGACTAACGAACTGGACCACAAAGGGTAAAATAAGGAAAAAGATGGAAGTTCCATTTAAAAAAACAACAACAACAACAGTTTGCACTAACAATATATTCCATAGCTGTAAAAGGAAGGAAGCTTGCTTTCTCTACTCCGAAGAGACTTCTAAGATCCCATTTTACATTCAAGTTGTCATGGAAACTGGTGGAATTCTATATGGGATGCCATCAAAAAGACGGCATCATTCAGCACGCGCAGAGCTCTCTCTACCTCACTGTCTCCACGTTCAAGTCACTACTCGTGTTGGAATTTATTTTTGTGAGTCTCACAATTTGATGCTAAAAGAACTATTAAAAAAATTAAGACTCCTAACAGTGAGGTGCCTTCAAAAGTAGGCATTTTGCTTTCCAAGAGGGAGAAGATCTGTCAGCATGGGCTTGGTCCGCACTACTGCTGTGTCAAGCTGAAGCAGGCGATATCATTCATCGTGTCAGGCCCAGGCCTGAGGACATTGAGAAAGACATTCTTACAGATGTTGACAATAGCTGTGCTCTGGGAAGCCACTGCAATTATGACGCAGATACTATGCAAAAACACAACAGCAATTCAAGCTTAACTTTGAGAGCATCTGCCTTGCAAGTGTGAATCATGAGCTGAAACCCCATTAGTGTAAGGGAAAAAAAATAATAGACAGCAACCATTCATTGTATGCTTATTATTTACATTTTTATTTTCTGTATCAAGGCAATAAGCCAATAGGATATAACTATTATCATCTCCATGTTATATATAGGTCAACAGAGGAACAAGGAGTTTCTTTCAGTCATATGGTAGCTAGAGGCAGAACTGGGATTTTTGTGCCAGGCAGCATGATCTTTATTTGGTCTTTTTTTTTGCGGGGGGGAGCGGGGGTCTTCTTTCGTTTTGGGTATTGGGGATTGAATCCAGGACAGTACACTTTCTAGGTATACACTTTGCTACTAAGCTGACACAATCTTAACTTTTAGCTTCTAAGTTTTCCCACTTCTCTGAGAATCTTTTTCCTCCCAGTGCTGGGGCTTCAACTCAGGGCCTAGATGCTGTCTCTGACCTTCTTTTGCTCAAGGCTAGTGCTCTACCACCTAAGACATAACTCTACTTCCAACCTTTTCTTGAGGTAGTTTATTGGAGATAAAGAGTCTCACAGATTTTCATGCTTTGGACTGTGATCCTCAGATCTCAGCCTGCTAAGTAGATAGCATTATAGGCATGAGGACTAGAACTGGGTTCTTTGAATATCTTAAGAGAATTGTGAACAGATTGAGCAGCACTGATCTAAAAATTTTGAAATGTGCAATCCTCCAAAATGCAAAACTTTCTGAGTGCCAACATGACATCACAAGTGGAAAATTCTACACGACCTCATATGAGTCAGTTTAAACACAAAGTAAAAGTATTGAATAAAATTACATTCAGGCTTTATGTAAGGTTTATATTGAACATAAATGAATTTTTTCATTTAGATTTGGGTTCTAGTCTCATTATGACTATTCAAACACTCCAAAATATTGGAATATATTGTCGTTTTTTGTGGTATTCAAGCTTGAGCTCAGGGCCTTATTCCTCAGTCTTTTTGTTCTAGTTATTTTTCACATAGAGTCTCACACTTTCTTGTCTGGGGCTGGCCTCAGACTATGATCTTTCAACCTATATCTCCCACATAGTTGGGATTACAGAACCACTTTGGAAAAGAGATACTGAACTGTGTCAATATAAAATAAGCTTAGGTCAGATTAGGAGCACAGCACAGCACCCCTGCCAAGATTCCCAAGATCTAGGGCATACAAATAACTGAGCGTGCTGTAGGAAGATGTGTATCCCTGGATCTTCCATGGAGAAATTCTGATTCAATATATCTGATTCAACATATCAGGCACTTGCATTTAACAGCATCCCTTGTGATTCTGATGCAGGTGACACAGGCCTCACTGAAAACTAATAACCTATTCAACCTCAGCCAATGAGCCTGATGAAGATAAACTATCTTCTGTCTAGAAAAAAAAAACTAAGAATAGAAAATAGCCTTAAAAAAAATACTCCAGGCATTGGTGGCCCACACCTGTAAACCTACCTACTCAGGAGGCTGAGATCTGAGGATCGAAGTTCAAAGCCAGCCTGAACAGAAAAGTTCTTGTGGGACTCTTATCACAAATTAATCACTTAAAACCCAGTGGCTCCAAGTGGTAGAGTGCAAACCTTGAGCAAAAAGAGCTCAGGGACAGCGCCCAGCCCCCAAGTTCAAGCTCCATGACTGAAAAAAAGTAAAATACGCAGCTGAGCACCAGTGGCTCATACCTGTAATTCTAGCTACTTAGTAGGCTGAGTTCAAAGCCAGCCCAAGCAGGAAGGTCCATGAAACTTTTATCTCCAATTAACCACCAAAAAGCTGAAGTAGAGCTATGACTTCAGTGGTAGAGTACTAGCCTTGAAAGGAAAAAAAAAAGAAGAAGAAGAAGAAGAAGAAGAAAGGCCGACTGGGAAGTTGGCTCAGTGGTAGAGTGCTTGCCTTTGCATGCATGAGACCCTGGGTTTGATTCCTTAGCACCACATAAGCAAAAAAAGTCTGGAAGTGGCGCTGTGGCTCAAGTGGTAGAACACTAGCCTTGAGCTCAAGTGGTAGAACACTAGCCTTGAGCTGAAGAGCTGAGGGACAGTGCCAGGCCCAGAGTTCAGGCCCCATGACTGACAAAAAGGCTCAGGAACAGCACCCAAGTCCTGAGGTCAAGCTCCAGGACCAACACTCATATACACAAAAGAAGAAATTGTTTACCAGAACACAGAGAATGGGAAATAACACAAAATGCTTTTAAAAACTGAACATCACTGGCTGGCAAGGTAGCTCAGTGGTAGAGTGCATGTCTTGCAAGCATGAGGCCCTGGGTTCGATTCCTCAGTTCCACATAAACAGAAAAAGCCAGAAGTGGTGCTGTGGCTAAAGTGGAGAGCTAGCCTTGAGTAAAAGAAGCTCAGAGACAGTCCCTAGGACCTAAGTTCAAGCTCCAGAACTGGCAAAAATGAACAAATAAACATTGTGTAGGCACTGGTTTTTTAATTACTATTTTTGATCTATTTCATTTTTTTAATCATTTTTATTCTCTTTAACAGTTGTATAAAGGGTCTTCATTTAAACCTGTCAGTCTATGTATATAGAACATTTATATCAGTGTTGCCTGGTTCTTTTATACTTAACAGCTTCTATTAAAAAAAAAATCTTGGGCTGGGAAGGTGGCTCAGTGGAAGAGCACTTGCCTTGCATGCATGAGGCCCTGGGTTCAATTCCTCAGCACCACATAAGCAAAAAGAAAAAAGCCGGAAGTGGCACTGTGGCTCAAGTGGTAGAACACTAGCCTTGAGCTGAAAAGCTGAGGGACAGCTCCCAGGCCCGGAGTTCAGGCCCCACGACTGAACCAAAAAAAAAAAAAAACTTTGCATAGATGACATTGTAAAGTTTCATTGGATAGTCATATAATGATAATAAAAGACTGCATATTCCAGGCACTGATGGCTCACACCTGTAATTCTAGCTGCTTAGATAGCTGAAATCTGAGAATGAAGGTTCAAAGCCAGCCTATACAAACAAATCCAGGAGACTCTATCTCCAACTGCCAGTCAAAAGCTCAAAATGCAGATGTGGCCAAGTGGTAAAGTACCTGCTTTATGAGAGCATCTCTGAGTTCAAGCCCCAGTACAGCACAAAAATAAATAAATTTTAAAAACCTTACCTGTTACAAGTGTTAAACAATGAACAGTTGAGAAATACTTGTCTCAACTATTGCTTATTAATGTAGTACACCAGCTCTGATTTAGATCATTGTATCTTTCCCCCAAAACATTACACAACTGAAGGGCACTACAGCCTTAGTGACCTGTCATTGTTTCTATCATTGTAGTAGGCATGACTCACTTAAAAGTTATAAAACTAAGAAAAACAAATCGTTTAAATAGGGATACAGGTGGACCCATTGCACCAATGAGATGTACAAATCCAAATCGTTATGTCAAAAAACGAACTTTACAACTTTGGCTGGGGGTGTGGGGGATGGGAAGGAAGGGGAAACAAAGGAGGAGGCAGCAATGCTTGATAAGAAATGTACTCATTATCTTGCCCATGTAATTGTAACCCCTCTGTACGGTATTTTCACAATAAAAAAAGTTATAAAACTAGAAATCCCAAAAGCTAAGTATTAATTTCTAAATTGTTATTTTGGCTAAATCATTTGCAACTACCTAGTAGCTTCTACATTGTTAGAGCAGTAAGTATACTGGAGTCTTCTCTCAATCCTACCTTACCTCCACAACCTTCCCTTTTGTTTGGCTGTCTTTACTAAAAATAAAAAATAAAAACTTAAGTCTTCCATTTTATGCCACAGAAAGTATAACTGCAAGCGTTGGAGCTGAAGGCAGGTGGGTAGTGGAGCAGGAACCAAGGGAGAGAAGGATATTTTCTCTAAACCTCTCAAGTTGTCTACAGCCATGTCCCTCACTCAGCTGTAATGGAACTGGATTCCTCATTAGCCTCCAGCATCTGCATCAAGCAAATGAAGAAGCAGAAAGTAAAATACATTTTGTGCAGGAAGTGACTAGAGAAGTAAGTTATTACTCCAGGTCAGATTAGATTAAAATTCCAGGAGTCTGGATTTTTTTTTTTTCCGGTCCTGAGGCTTAAACTCTGGGCCTGGGTGCTGTCCCTCAGCTCTCCAGCTCAAGGCTAGCATTTTACCACTTGAGCCACAACGCCACTTCCAGCTTTTTCTGCTTATGGGGTGCTGAGGAATCAAACCCAGGGCCTCATGCATGCAAGGCAAGCACTCTACCACGGAGCCACCTTCCCAGCCCGGGTCTGGAATATTTTAAATGGTCTAAAGTGCAAAAAATATATTCTTAACGTACCACAGAGCTTCTCATTTAAAAGAAAAATAGACTTCTGAGAACTACAAAGTCAAAGATGTTGTTTCAACCATCTAAATTGGATCACAGTCCTGTAGTTTTAAGGGAAGGGCGCCCCCGTGTGGTTTTGTACAAGATTTCAGAAAACATTTAGCACTTGTCACACTATGATGAAACAATGCCTTTTCCTCATGGGCTGTGAGATAGCATTCAGGGCCAAGGCTTGAAATGCCTCTTACAAATTCTCTTGTTTGGGTTCACTTGAGAACAGAGGCTTAGATAAGGCTTGAGTGCAGGGAAATTATTTGGAACGTGATCCCATTAATCAGAAATGATTCATGATTTCAGCATCACTGTCATGGCAACTGGGGCTCAATTCTGCTGTACCTTCTGAAAAGTATACACAGCACCTGCCCCAAGGCGCCAACACATTACCCACCTGACTCATCTCCTCTTGGAGGGAAGTATCCTGGCAGCATTAACTTCCCGGGCAACAAAGCTACAGGGAGCTTCAAAGATGTCTGTCAGCAAAAAATAAACAACAAAAACAAACAAACAACAACAACAACAGCATGCACTTCACATGATTCTGAACTCACATCAATCTGCCCTTCCTGGCTATGGCAGGCAACAAAGGTAGGTCACCTAGCACCAGAGAGGTGTGCCACATATGATGGATTCAGAGTACACACAGCACCCCCCCTCTTATCTACAGTTCCACACTCCAATCATTCTGTTACCCATATTCAACCTCAGCCCAAAAATAATAAATGGAAAATTCCAGAAACAATTCAATTACGGTATTGTATGGAGGGTTTATCATTGCATAACCAACAATTCAATCTTGATTAATTGACTTGTGCAGGTACTCGGGCTTGAACTCATAACCTGGGCACCCTTAAGGTTGTCGTTTCTTTGTTACACTCAATGCTAGTGCTCTACCACTTGAGCCACAGCATCACCTGGATTTTTGATGGTTAATTAGAGATAAAGAGTCTCAGACTTTTCTGCCCTGTTTGGCTTCAAGTCTTGATCCTGAGATCTCAGCCTCCTGAATAATTAGGATTAAAGCATGAGCCACCAGTGCCCAGCAACAATTCTGATTTAAATCACATATTTTTCTTAGTAATATGATAAAATCTCCATCCTGCTCTATCCTGGCCTGGACATAAACCATACCCCTATCTAGTGTATGCATTCTGTCTGTACTCCTCTCCCATTGGTCACTTAGCAGCTGACTCTGTTATCAGACCAATTATCATAGTATCATTTGTCTTGTGTTCAAGTAACCCTTATTTTACTTAATAATGCTCCCAAATTCCAGGAGTGGTGATGCTGGCTTTTTTTATTTATTACAGCACGTTGATAAAATTGTTCTATCTATGAATCTCTTATTATGCCTAATTTATAAATTAAACCTTATACTGTGTATGTATGCTTAAGGAAACACACAGTATATATAGGGCCTGGTATACTACCAATGGTTTCAAGTATCTGCTGAAGGTCTTGAGTATATTTTCTAATCCCGTATTTTTCATGAATTCTAAATAATCATATCTAACTTTAATATTTAACAGGTATCTCAAACGTAACATGCCCAAAACAAAGTCCCTGATTTATTCCATGTTCCCATCAAACCTATTCCTCTTTGTTCAAAGCCAGCCTGGGCAAGATATGGAAGGCTAAGCACAGGAGCATCATGGTTCCTGGTAATCTAGGTTCAACTTAGGCAGAAAAGTCCATAAGACGTCATCTTAAAGGAAGAAGCTGGGGATGATGGTACATACCTGTCATATCAGATACCATAGAAAGTCTAAAATGTGCAGAACGTAGGCTAAGCATGAACCCAAGCAGAAAGTGAAATCCTATCTCAAAAACAAAAGCACAAAAAAGGATGGAAGCTACTGGGCACTAATGGCTCAGACATGTAGTCCTAGATACTCAGGAGGCTAAGATCTGAGGATTGTGGTTGGAAGCCAGATCGGGCAGGAAAGTCTGTGAGACTCTTCTCTCTCTACTAAAAAACAACTGGAAAGGGAACTGTAGCTCAAGTGTTAGAGCACTAGTCTTTAGCACAAAAGCGCAGGGATAGAGCCCAGGTCCTGAGTTCAAGCTCCAGTACTGACTCACAAGGGGGAGGGAGGGGAAGGATGGGAGAATGACTCTGAAGTATAATATCCATTCCAAAAGTATAAGGCCTGAGTTCAAACTCCAGACCCACACACGTACACAAAATGTAAATAGCAAAGCCTTTGTTCCAGTTGCTCAGACCAAACACCATCAAAGCCCTCCTTGAATCCTTATTTTTTCCCATCTCCAATATTCAATCCATCAGCAAATCCTCACTAGGCCTTCAAAACATGCCCAGAACTTAGTATGTCTCTCCCCTCCATTAGTCTGGTCCAAGACACTAGCATCTGTTGTCTGCATTCCTGCTCCAGTATCCCGAGCGATATCTCCACCTCTACACTCCCTTGTCCCCTAGGATATGGGTCTCAATTCAGCAGCAGCTGGCCCCATTAAAATATAAGGGGAAACAGCTAACCAATCAGCTCCAAACGTCCCGAAAGGCACCCTTCTCTCACACAGCACAAGTCAGGATGCGACATGACTTGCCCTGTGACCTCTTAGATGGCGTCTATTTACCCTTACTTGCTCCTCCATCCTGCCAGGCATGCTTGTGCAGGGGGCCTTGGCCCTTGTTATAACCTCTACTTACAACGCTTCCCTTGAACCATTTGCCTCCCTCCTTCAGCTCCCTCAGCTCCTTACTTAAATGTCATTTCTCATTGAAGTCTTTCCCTGCCAGCCCTATTTAAAATTACACTTCTTTTCTGACTTGGCTTTATTTTTCTTCTTTTTTTTTTTTATTGTGAAAATACCGTACGGAAGGGTTACAATTACATGGGCAAGATAATGAGTGCATTTCTTATCAAGCATTGTTGCCTCCTCCTTTGTTTCCCCTTCCCATCCCTTCCCATCTCCCACCCACTCCTCCCCCCCCCATCCCCCTTCTCCCGCCCAAAGTTGTAAAGTTTGTTTTTCAACATAACGACTTGTACATCTCATTGCTGTAATGGGTCCACCTGTATCCCTATTCAAACGATTTGTTTCATTCCCTTCCCCTCCACAAATTATACCAACATCATTACAGTGAAAGCAGGGGTTATACTGTGGAGGAGGGACATACAAAGCAACGAAGACATCATCTTATAAATATGTTAGAAACAATCACAAGACAGAGAAAACATTTGAATACTTACCTTGGGGTTCATTTTACCTAGCATCAACTTATCTGACCTTTTCTGCTTGACTCAGACATATACTAGTTATTGCAAATAAGGGAAACCATAGGACCTATATTTCTTTGGGCCTGGCTTACTTCACTTAATCTGATTTTTTCCAAGTCTTTCCATTTCCTAACAAATGGGGCAATGTCATTCTTTCTGATGGAGGCATAGAATTCCATTGTGTATATATATACCACATTTTCTTGATCCATTCATCTACTGAGGGGTATTTTTCTTCTTAATATGGATTATAGTCTGACATATAGGACATACATCTCTTATTGGATTGTTGTCCTCACCCATCGGGCATTTAAATGTCATGAGTGCATGGATTTTAGTCCATTTTGTGTGCCAGCACCTAGACTAGCTTCTGGCACATAGTAGCCACTCAACAAGTAGGAGTTGAATGAATGAACACATGAGAAGACTAATAATGATCTAATATTTGATGTTTATGGTATATTTTCCATATACAAAACACCAAAGGCCCCTTTGTATGTTAATAGAACTCAGTTAAGAACTGAATTCTATTATTAGCAACATGTTACATTTTTTTAAAAGATGTAGCTGGGTGCCAGTGACTTATGCCTATAATCTTAACTACTCAGGAGGATGAGATCTGAGGATCATGGTTCAAAGCCAACCAGGGCAGGAAAGTCTGTAAGTTTCTTATCTCCAATAAACTACCAGAAAACCAGAAGTGACGCTGTGGCTCGGTGGTAGAGAGCTAGCCTTGAGCTAAAGAGCTAAGGGACAGCGCCCAGGCCCAGAGTTCAAGCCCCATGACCGGAAAAAAAAAAAAAAAGATGTATTCACTGAGTAAATGATCAAAGTTAAGCAATGGTTAAACAGTCTGCATAAATCAATGCATATTACATTTTGAAGTATAGATTCTTGAACACTAGAAAAATACTGAGGATAAGTAATAATCCCTAAGAGGAGTCACATCCTTAAATCAGCGAGGGTGGACACAAATGCCAGTCCAACAATGATGCCAATGTAGATGAACTCACGATGCAAATGGAGAGCCTGCTCCGTGACGTGGCAGCTAGGGAGGAGCAGAACTAGAGAAGACTGCCACAAAGAGGAAGGGTTGGAAACCTGGCCAGGCATCTGGACATCGTATCTGTTCATAGAAGAGCATTCTTTCAGCAAATACCTGCCAAAAACATAGTTACAGCCCTGGGAAATTGGGCAGTGGAGAAAACAACATTCTTATATGTGAAAAACAATCAGACACATCTTTAATAGAAAGCCAGGGGGTAACAAACAGTGGTCAGAGAAAGGTCCCCTGAGAATGAAAGCGATAAAGATGAGGGCTCCATGTTTAATGATGGCTAGTGACATTTGTCAAGCCCCTTCCTCTTTTCTTCTTTACTCACACCAGAGGAAGTGACAGGAATGCCCATGTACCACCTCCTTGGCTGCCATTCAGGAACAAGCCACAGCCCTAACCCAAAGCAGTAACCTCCATGAGAGCCAAAGCCCTTATTCTCTTAGGCTATTTTCCAACTTGCATGGTGCCTGTCTACCTCTCACTAACTGCCTCAGGAGGGGACTGGTAAACTTCCTTATACCCTCTCAGAGTTGGCTTAACATGAGAACCAAATTTCCAGTGACACGCTGACTCCGCATTTGCAGAGGGCAACCACAAGACAAAGGCCACCAAGCTAAGACCCAAGCGAAGGGACAGCATGAGATAAGAACAAATGAAGATACAGCCCGCAACCTCCTTCTAAATGAAAGAAATAAATGAGGACTGGGAATTCCAGGGATCTGAATGCTGAATACTGAGCCAGGGATTACTGATTGCTTACAGTTCTGGTAACCTCTAGACCAGCAAAGTTCACACCTGGGAAGAGCTATACAAACAAAACTGAAACTATCATAAACACACGACAGGAGCCAGCATTTCACCATGGCCCACATTTCCACACACTCTGCAGGAGCTTGCTTTCTCCTGATGCCCAGTGATGCCTGCTTTTTAATAACACTGAACAGCACAAGCCTGATTGTTCTTCACCTAACCAGTTCCACTGCAGCTTGCAGAGATCACTCATAACTGCACCTTTCAACAGCCAGCCTCTGTAGTTTCCAAACAATGATGAAATCATTTGACAACAATGATGCAATGTATATTAGCACAGCATTTGTGCTAATTCATTCATCTTCCTGAGAAGGAAGCAGAAGAGAGTATTAATTTTCCCCTTGGCATCTGACCAAAATTGACTAAATGAGCAATCTGTTGGTCAAAAACATTTCATGTGTAACCACGGAGTGAACAGCTTGCACAGAGCCTTGGGGAAGTCATAGGAAGAAAATGAGGAAGAAAACCTTGAACCTTGTGCTTAAAACCTAACAAGGAGCTCACGCAAGTGGATACCAGCAAAAAATAAAAAATTTTAAAGCCATGCATAAAAATACTCCAGCTATTCTTGTATGAAAGGAATATGAAGGAAAGAATGTGTGGTAAGAATTCACATAGGATGGTGCTTCTAAATAACTGTGAAGAAAAAAGAAACTATTTTTTCTGTACTGTGTTCACACACACACACACACACACACACACACACACACACACACACACACACCACAATTCATATGTTAAACCCTAACCTCCAATGTGATGGTATGTAGAAGTGCACCCTTTGTGCGGTAACTGGGTTTAGATAAGTTCATTAAGATGCAGCCTCTTGAATTAATGACCTCATAGGAAGAGAAAGGGTCTACAGCTAACTCATCTGCCATGTGGTGACAAAGCAAAAAAGGAAGATCCTACATGCCAGCAAGAGTGTTTGTGTCCCTCAAAAGACCACATGTTAAAATCCTAACTCCAAGGGCATGATACTAAGAAGTAGGATCTAAGACTTGAGAGTGGAACCCTCATGATGGATTCATTGTCTTTCTAAATGATGACTCAGGGCCTCATGATTGCACCTCAGTTTGTTTCCTCCTAGCTGGTGCTCTACCACTTGAGCCACACTTCCAGTCTAATGTTTTGTTTATTAATTAGAGATAGTGTCTTTCACACTTTTCTAACCAGGCTGGCTTCAAACTTCAATCCTCAGGTCTCAGCCTTCTGAGTAGCTGGAATTACAAACATGAGCCACCAATGCCCAGCCCTGTATCCCATTTTGACAAGTTTAAAGGGCTTAGACAGTTTTTAAGCCATTTGGCAATTCCACACCCCCCCCCCCCCCAACCCCAACCCTCCCCCTCCCCAACCCCTCCCCCTCCCCCCCCCCCCCCCCCCCCCCCCCCGCTTGGAATCAGACCTGTAGGCTCATTCCCTTTGTATAACTAGGACTCTGCTGCATGAGTAATTAGCATTACTAAAACAGGTTGCATGGTCTTCTGTAATAGAAAGTCCCTGGAAAATAAATTAAACATAATGTTTTTTTAAATCAGTCTCACTTGTATAGAGCCTTTATTTGTAATTATTCATTTGGTATTTAAATGGCCTCAAACCTTTCCCACATACATATTAAGACTGTAAACTCCTGAAAGAAGGGTTATGTCTCCTATTTATTATGTTTGGTCCTTCGCCCCCTCCTCAACTCTCTTCCCCTCTGGCCCAAGGGCAGTTTATGGTTCAATAAATTCTAGAGACTGATTGAGGTTCTTAAAGCTTATTACTCCTAAAGAGATGTAAGGATTCAATCGCTGCATTTATTACTGCTAGGAGTCCAAGAGGTACTGTTATTAAGTAAATGACACTGGAAGAGGATATTGAAAGTGATTCTCTCAAAATCTATAATCTGATTTTTCAAAGGATAAAAACACATTTCACCCACTAAAAACAGGACAGTGCATGTAGTAGGCTATAAGCTGTATTTTCAAACTAATTTCAGGTAAAAATATTCACTAGGTAAGTATAATATTATGGAACCTTACATCAGTGCAAAAATAATTCCTAGTATCAAAAGAATCCTTACAAAGTACATTATTTCTGGACTGATGGATTTAGATTAAGCCCCAAGAAGAAACCTGTTCGTCTAAGTGCTTGCTTTTAATTTTATTTTTCCAAGGAGGAAAACATAGATTAAAATCTTTAAAAATCATATAACTTAAGAAACATTTCTAGTAAATTATAAATTAACAAATTCAAAATTCCTAGGGTTGCTGGCACCATGGATCATACCTGTAATCCTAGCTACTCAGGAGGCTGAGAGCTGAGGATCATGGTTCAAAGCCAACCCCAGGCAAAAAAGTCTGTAAGACTCTTATCTCTAACACACTATTCAAAAAAGCTAGAAGTAGCACTGTGGCTCAAGTGGTAGAGGACTCACCTTAAACAAAATAAGTTTAGGAAGCTGGGCGCTGGTGGCTCACGCCTTTAATGCTAGCTACTCAGGAGGCTGAGATCTGAGGATCACAGTTCAAAGCCAGACCGGGCAAGCACATCCATGAGACTTTTAACTCCAATAAGCCACTCAGAAAACCAGAAGTGGTGCTGTGGCTCAAGTGGTAGAGTGCTAGCCTTGACCTGAAGAGCTCAGGGACAGCACCCAGGCCCAGAGTTCAAGCCCCATGTCCAGCAAGGGGGTAGGGGGTGAAAAGTTTAGGGCCTGGCATGCCAGTGGCTCAAACCTGTAATCCTAGCTTCACTGAGATCTGAAGATCTTGGTTCAAAGCCAGCCCAGGCAGGAAAGTCTGTGAGACTCTTATCTCCAATTAACCACCACAAAACAGGAAGTGGCGCTGTGGCTCAAGTGGTAGAATGCTTGCCTTGAGCTAAAGAGCTGAGGGACAGCACCTAGGCCCATAGTTCAAGCCCCATGGCCAACAGAAGAAGAAAGAAGAAAGAGGAGAAGGAGGAGAAGGAGGAGGAGGAGGAGGAAGAAGAAGAAGAGGAGGAGGAGGAGAAGCACTTCAGAACAGCACCCAGGCCCAAAGTTCAAGCCCAGGACCAGCAAAAAAATAAAATAAAACTCCTAGAGTTGACTTAGTATTTATTTAAAGTTAAACTCATTTTAATATTGACTCTAATAAAAATCCACTGTTAATAAATAAATTGCTCTTACAATAAAATTTGAAACAATAAATATTTGTTGAACTGAATATGGACAATATGGACTAATACAAGGATCTCTCTCTCCATATACATATATATGTATATATATAATATATATAATTTTTTGGTCAGTTGTGGGGCTTGAACTCTGGGCTTGGGTGCTGTTCCTGTGCTCTACAGCTCAAGGCAAGCGCTCTACCGCTTGAGCCACAGTGCCATTTCCAGTTTTCTAGTGGTTTACTGGAGATCAGAGCCTCACCAACTTTCCTACCCAGGCTGGCTTTGAGCTGTGGTCCTCAGATTTTAGCCTCCTGAGTAGCTAGGATTACAGGCGTGAGCCACCAGCACCTGGCCAAAATATATTATACAGATATAATGTTTAGCATACTCATGAAGTGTATTTTACGGAGTTCACTTCCATTTCTCTGAAATATGTAAGGATATCCTTAAATATATATATATATATATATATATATTAATTTGGAAAACACTTCATAATTTGGAAGCATGTAGTTTGTCACAGTTTTAGTTACAACATGGAAACTTTTAACCAGCATTTTCTAACTACCTATTTGCTAGAGAATGGTCTCTGTCTACAAGCTGACCTCTGGTTTAAATCTTGCTGGCTGAAATTTCCAGTTCCCCTCCTTGGCTGGCTTCTCCTTTTGGCCAGTGGGGCTGTGCTTCTCATGAGATACCTAACAAGAGCAGCAAAACCTCACGTAAAACATTCTCATGAGTTCTGTGTGGCAGTGCAGGCCTGTAATCTGAGCCAATCAAGCGGCAGAGGGAGGATGATCTCTGGTTCAAATCCAGCCCCAAGAAAGTCAAAGAGACTCTGTCTCAAGAACAAAATACAATCCAAAGGGCTGAAGTATGTGGCTCATGTGACAGTTATCTAACATACACAGGCCCTGGCATCAATCCCCAATTCTGCAAAAAACATGCAAATGCACGACATGATATATGACTAGGAGGCAGCAAGGTCCTGACAGGATTCTAGCCGCCTGGCTCAGGCTGGTTCTGGAGGGCCTGGAGCGGTCTCAGGCCAGAGTGCTACAGCCAGCCCCAGCTACAACAGCAAAGTCCTGACAGATGAGGAGAAAGTTTGGAGTTCGAAGAGTTGGGGAGGGCAAGAAGAACGGAGTTGAACCCCTTCCAGTCTGGAGGTTATCTCTGCAGTGGGCTGACATTAGTTCTTCTAGGTACCTCTAAAAATGTCTCGGCTGTGAGGACAGGCAGAAAGCCATGCAGAGGACCAAGATGCCATTCAAAACAATGATGGAGATCTAAAACGCATAGGCACATTGATCAGTAAATGTATTGTTCAATAAATGTATTTACTGGTCATTTCATCTCATACTTTTTTATGAACATAGGAGAAGGGCTTAAGGAGCCAAATGGGAAGTAATAAGACCCAGGGGCACCCCAGCTCCAGCAGGCAAGGAGATGGTGTGGGTACACAAGCAGGAGAGGGTGGCAGTATGGAGAGGGTGACGCCGATGAAGAGAAAGCCGGGTGCTGGGAGAAGGCTGAAGTCCAGCACTTACCACAGCTCCTCTCCTGCTCTCCGCTCCCACCACTCACTAGAAGCCCAACCTCACTAGAAGCAGAAGCCAGAGGCATGGATGTCCACTGATAGCTCCCCCCATCCCCAAGGTGGAAGGGAAATGGGCAGAGGCTAGGGGTATAATGCAGTGACAGAGCACTCGTCAAGTATGCTCAAGGCCCTGGGCTCCATCTCCAACACTTCAAACGAAGTGAGAATGGAAAGAAAGAAGATAGGAGAGAAGGAGGGAGGGAATGAGACTCTGGACAGGAAAGGGTAAACACGAAATACTCTGCAAGGAAGTTAGGGAGGCCTAAGTCTAAGGAATGGCACTCTAACGGTCTGCTATTAAGGAATATCTCAGGTGCTTTCTGATGCTGATGACTGGAGCCTGGGAAGAGAGGGAAAAGGAACAGGGAAATAAGCAAGCTGCTGTGCAAAAGCCCTCTGCCGTGGTTACACTTCTGTTTAGGCCGGAAGAAGAAGGCAGCCAGACAAAAATCAAGAGAACAGCATGCCAAACAGGAGGAACAGACTGGGGAAATGCCCTGAAGTGGGCATGCACTTGGCATATTTGAGGGACAGGAAGAAGGCCGACATGGCTGGTTAAATAAGAAAGGGGCACGGAGGAGGGTAGAGGATAGAAAAGGATGCTGACAACTGCTTTTTGCAAAAGACCAGATTTCTCTTTGCTGGTTCAAAATGGAACCCACTGATTCAACCATCCCCCAAGTGTGGTCCATGAGCTGTTGAGAACAAGAGGAAGGGCAATGGGGCTTGAGCGCAGCATTCTAGAAGAGCAAAGTAGTTTCTCTGGCCCAGCAGCCACAGTTGCCTGGATACCTTGCAGTTCAGTCTCCCCAGGTGTCATGGTGGTACCAGCTGCCCTTGCAGCATGAGCAGTTGCTACCCTATCATTGGCTGCCATTTCCAGAAGGAAAGAGGCAGACTCACTGTGATCTGGAAAATACCATCTCCAAGAAAGAAGCAGGCACCCAAGTCCTATACCATCTTTTTATACATCTTCCTGCACAGATGGTATATTCTCAAACGACCAAAGAACCCAACTTGAGGGGAATAAAACATTCCTCGCCCATTTAGAAAGTTCTGAACCACCTGGAACATGTAGCTAGTGGGGACAGGAGGAAGTGAAAAAGGGCTACGGGACAAGTGACATGAAACAGAGAAAAATGAACTGTGAGCTTTTTTTTTTTAATTTAATTTTGTTTTATTTGTGAACATACTGTACAGAGGGGTTACAATTGCATGGGCAGGATAATGCATACATTTCTTACCAAGCATTGCATCCTCCTCCTTTGTTTACCCTTCACATCCCTTCCCAGCCTTCCCCCTCCCCCCCAATCCCAATCCTTCTCCTTCTTCCCCCCCCCCCACCGACGTTGTAAAGCTCGTTTTGGACATGACAACTTGTACTTCTCATTGTTGCAACAGGTCCACCTGTATCCTTAAACAACTGGTTTTTCCCCATCTCGCTTTTGCCCTTCGGCAAAGTCCTCTTCTACTGCCCTCATATCTCACGTTTCCCTGAATAGAATCATTCACTCGTTTAGTTCTTAGGTAACAGATATTTCCCTTGCTTGTTAAAAGGATACAGGTAATCAGCAATGATACAGACAGGAGCTTTTTTTTTCCCTCCATGTGTCTGGGTCATATACTATTTTTAATCCCTGTTTCCTATCACCTGGGAACAAAAATAAAGTTTAGCAGCTCCTTATGCATGAGGGTAAAGAGAGAGAGAGAGAGAGAGAGAGCCTTGCTCCTTCACTAACAGACAAATCTTACCAATAAAACCTGTCAGACTAAGAGCAAGATGGACTCAGAGTGACTTTTGCTTTATTACTTGTCTCCCAAAAGGGCTGCTAAGTTATCAGAATACCCTGGATTGGTCCATTTAAACTTCATTTTAAATTAAACCCCCAAAGGAAGTGATGTATTGCAAGCAAAGCAGGTCTTAAAAAATGCTCTCCTGCTGGGCAGCAGAGATCTGCAGGGAAAAGAGGGGTGAAGACAGGGCTGGCAACACTTAATGGACTGAAGGCTCCGGAAGCCTCCATTAGGGCCATCCACTGGCAGGCACGGCCACATGTCAGGGGAATTAAGAGCAAGGGCAAGGTGCAGTGCGCAGAAGCAAGCTAACTTCACTGGCTGCTCCTGCCTTCACTTTATGCCATCTTATCATAGAAAGGGCAGATACACTTCACTGTTTTTTGTTTGGTTGGTTTGTTCTGTTTTGTTTTTTTAAGGACCCCTGTCTGGAAAACAATCAACAGAAATGTCAGTTTTCACTCAATGCTTTCATGTGAATTAATGGGTAGGCCAGTTTGTGTGTTTGTTTATACACTGGGCCTTGAACCTAGGGCTTCACAATATGCTAAGCTTATGCTCTGCCCCTGAGCTACACCTCCAGCTCCTTGTTATAAAACAATGTGGTTAACTGGCACCAGTGGCTCAGGCCTATAATCTGAGCTATTCAAGAGGCTGAGCTCTAAGAATCAAGGTTCAAAGCCACATGGGACAAGCAAGTCCATGAGACTCCTATCTCTAAGTAACCACAGAAAACCAGAAGTGGAGCTGTGGCTCAAGTAATAAAAATCAGCAGCCTTAAGTGGAAAAAAAAAAAAAAAAAGCAAAAGGACATTGTCCTGGTCCTGAGTTCAAATCCCAGTCCTGGGGGAAGAAAAGTGTGGGGCTTTTGAAAAAAAGGGCTAGCACTTTAACGGGAGCTGCTACTTTCTGTAGCAATGTCCTCCACAACACTTCCAAGCACAGCTAACCTTTAGGGCAAGGAAAAGAAGTGATGAGAAAGAGAATTTCCCTTTGGCTCTCTTTTTCTTTAATATACGCTGTTGTGAACCAGGCACTATGGTGCTCACCTATAATCTCAACCACTCTGGAGGCAAAAACAGGAAGATTGCTAGCTCAAGGTACAAGTAGCAAGAATCTACCTCAAAATCAAAATGCAAAGGACTACGACAAAGGAAATTTATTCAATGAACAGCAAGGGCAACTTTATTCACTGCCAACATTTTGCCACCTTGTTTCCAGGACTGCCACTACCTTCTAGATATCTTAAGTCTGTTGCCAGTCCCACTAAAAATGAAAAGTCAAAACTGGTTAAACAAAACTGTGTGTGTGTGCGCGCGCGCACGTGCATGCGCCTCAAGCATGTTAGACAATGCTCTACCAATTGAGTTATGTCCCTAGTCCTTTGTATTTTATTTATTTATTTTTTGGGTCCAGTTGTGGGGCCTGAACTCTGGGCCTGGGC
>NW_012267221.1:5155626-5159292 GCF_000151885.1 Dipodomys ordii
AAAAGAAAAGAAAAAGTAAAAACAAAAAAAAAAGTTGTTTCTAGCTCAAAACATTTGTCAACTTTAGCCACCAGATGGCGCATGTGGACCACACTGCACACTTGTGGCTGGACAGTATTAACCTAAGAACACAGGCAGGCTCCCAGCGCTTACATGGGGTCTTATTCCCTCCACTTCTGATTTGTTATCATCTATAAGTCTTGGTTTGGACAGAAATAACACCTACTCGTCTCCTTTAAAGAGAGCTCAAAAATTACCATAGCACACCTATTCTAACCCCTAATAAGAAATAAAAGTTCTTTCTCTCCTGTGGGAATCCCGGATAGCATCCTGCTTCATACTGATTTAAAAATTTGAGTCTTTAAAACAATCCTGCCTAGGCTAACCCTTAATCTTGCCCAATGCAATGTCTTTGGACATCACAGAAGAATTGTGCTGTTCTTGAGTCTATGACAGTCTTATTAGCTTCTCACATGCTAAGTATTTGACTTTTGAAAATATTCTTTATATTTTTTTTTTTTGCCAGTCCTGGGGCTTGAACTCAGGGCGTGGTCACTGAGCTTCTTTTTGCTCAAGGTTAGCACTCTACCACTTGAGCCAAAGCGCCACTTCCAGCTTTTTCTGTGTATGTGGTCCTGAGGAATTGAACCCAGAGCTTCATGCATGCAAGGCAATCACTCTACCACTAAGCCACCTTCCCAGGCCCACATGCGAAGTATCTGACTTCTTGTTTTATAATACTTCAAAGCAAAAGAGACAAGAAGTATTCTGAAGATTCCATCAACAACTAAATGATGTAACCCTCTGACTCCTTTGGCTGCTTATCCTTCCCACTTTGGCTCAAAAGCTCCTGCTCCCTGTGCTAAAGGTCCTGCCTCAAAAATGGCACATGCCTCATCCTGGAGATGCTTATAAGAGAGAAATGTAACAGGGCAGCCAGGGTTTCCCTGAGACCTAAAGGGACAAACTGCCTCAGCAGAGCAACCTCTCTCCTCTCAGCTGGTTGAAAGTGAGCCACGGTAGCCATTCTACCACAGAGATGTGAGCAGGCCTGCAGATCTCCTGCTTGTTCCCTTCCATGGAGCTGCCTGCCAAATGCTACAGCAGGGTGCTGGCAGAGCCCCAGCCTGCAGGGAGACAGAGTCAGGCTTTAACAGCTGGATGCCAAAGGCAAAAACCCTGGCGGAGGTCATGACAAAATGTAGGGCCCGGGAAATTGGCTCGACATTCACAGTAGCCCTGTCCCAGAAGAAATCCATGTCAAAAACCTACTGTGTTGTACTTATTCTTCAGAACATCAAGGATGATAGCCTGCAATGAAAATGCATCTTCAAGTGTGGTAAGCTTGTAATTCTGAGGTGAGCTAAATCACACACCAAAAGTCTGCCTATGTTACTGGGAACAGAGGAACAACTCTCCCAGCTCCTTTCCAAGGGCTGTAGCTTGCTTGAGCCCAATGGACCAAATTTAGACTGCAGTTCCCCAATTCCTGTCTGACTGATGGCTGGCAAGTAGTTGCAATGGCCTGATTGCACATAATGAATGTGTTCAGCAGAGATGATGAGCACTCAGGTGGGAGGCATGTGCCTCAGCCCAGATCAGCTCAGAGATCTAAGTAGATAGGTGTAAGGGAAGAGCTGGAGGTAAAAAAAAAGAACAAGGCTCTCCTCACCCAGCTGGTCATTTACCATGGTCCAGACATCTCCATTAACAGCTCATTAACAGTAAATCCCAGCTTGGGTTCCTTCTCAAATTTCTCTCTTCAAAAGACTCAAGGCAGGATGTGCTTTTCAAGCCATTCTCAAAGACTCCTGAAACAGGATACGAAGGGGAACAGAAGAGGTCAGAGGCCCTACTGTGTGGCTCAAGTCACACAGTGTAGGAGAGTGAGGTCCTGACTCCTGTCTCCCAACCCAGAGCACTCTGAGCAGAAAAGAAGCCCTCATGCTCTTCCCCCTTCTGAGCGAATGAGGCACTCCAGATGCTCCCACAGGTGACACTGACACTTGCTGTCCAGAGCTCTGAACAGATACAAAAGGAAAAGAATACTTCAGAACTTAGGTTACTCTTTGTTTAATTTATATGGGATTAATTAAACATTCATTCTTAGTAACTCAGTTCTATAAGCTAACATTTCCTTGTATTGCTTTTTTTAAATGAGAAGCTTTCTGATACAGCTATTGCAAACTTTATTGGCCATACCCAATTTCCTTAATCAGCCTTGCAATAAGCCTATACTGCTCCTCCCTCCTCTCTCCCTTTATTGGTGTCTATTGATTGTACAAAGGGGCTTCACTGAAATAGTTCCACACACGCACATAATGTATTTTGCTCAACATTAGCACCTCCATCACTTTCCTATCTCTTCTACATACGCTTAACAAATAATTTTAATGAATTTTATTATTCTATTTTCATATGTAAGTATAGATACCCTTTTTGTTTTGTTTTGTTGGTTGTGGGGCTTGAACTCTGGGCCTGAGCGCTGGTCCCTCAGCTCTTCAACTAAAGGAGAACGCTCTACCACTTGAGCTACAGTGCCACTTCCAGCTTTTTCTGATTATGTGGTACTGAGAAATTGAATCCAGGGCCTCATGCATGCAAGGCAAGCACTCTACCACTGAGCCACCTTCCCAGCCCCACTTTTTGTTTTGTTGAGATAGGATCTCACTACACAGCCCAGGCTGGCCTCGAACTTGTGAGCTTCCAGCCCTCAGCCTCCTGAGGGCCAGGATTATACTCGTGTAGCAACCACACTTAGCTCCTACTCTGTTCACTTGCCAAAAATATGTAAGGAGACATAGAGTGCTCTAGTTTTGCTTTCCATCTATATTGCTTACTCTGTGAGGATAAAGAACCTTGTTTTGTGATTCCTTGTCTCTTAATGAAATCATCTAGTTGATCGCTGTGAGCGAGTACTACAGTTTGGACCGCAATGCCCCTTGAAAACCCAGGTGTGAAACACTGGAGGGCACTATTAGTGGGTGATAGAACCTTCAAGAGTGAGGCCTAGGGAGAGTTCCTTAGGACATTGGAAACATGCTCTCAGGGGAAACTGTGAACATCTGACCCCTTCCTTCTCTTTTTTTATACTTTGGCTTCTGATGTAATCAGTTTTCCTCCTACCTTAATTCCAGCCCCAAAGCAATGGGAACAATCAGTGTCAGACTGGAACTTCCAAAACTGTGTGCCAAAATAAACCTTTTCTCCCTATAGGTTAAGTATGCCATGTACTTTGTTACAGCAAGTGGAAGCTGACTAGCAAAGTATGGCAGGCAGGCAGAGCAAGGGAGCAGGGTGGGACCAGAGTGACTACAGAAATGCAGGATTTCCTTCTGATCCTGGACAAGCTGAGAAAAGCTCTGAGAAAACTACTAAGTCCTAAGAACATAATCAAAGACATGAACTCAGCAGGACCAGGATATGTAAAAAGAATATGTATACTCACTATCTTGCCCATGTAATTGTAACCCCTCTGTATGGTATTTTCACAATTATATATATATACATATATATAGAGAGAGAGAACATGTAGTTTTCAAAAAAACTTGAAATAAAAACTTTAGAACAAGCCGGGCGCTGGTGGCTCACGCCTGTAATCCTAGCTACTCAGGAGGCTGAGATCTGAGGATCGCGGTTCAAAGCCAGCCCGGGCAGGAGAGATCG
>NW_012267221.1:5162582-5211206 GCF_000151885.1 Dipodomys ordii
CAGCACCACTTCCGGCTTTTTTCTTTTTGCTTAGGTGGTGCTGAGGAATCAAACCCAGGGCCTCAGGCATGCAAGGCAAGCGCTCTACCACTGAGCCACCTTCCCAGCCCCTTAAAGCAAATCTTTAAGGTGAAATTTCTTTTATAAAATCTACAACAGGGGTTGGGAAGGTGGCTCAGTGGTAGAGTGTATGAGGCCCTGGGTTCGATTCCTCAGCACCACATAAGCAGAAAAAGCCAAAAGTGGCACTGTGGCTCAAGTGGTAGAGCGCTAGCCTTAAGCTAGGCCCCACGACTGACAAAAAAAGAAAAAATCTGCTTCATATACTATAGAAACAAAATCCCAGTTGTTCTCAGGGAGAGAGCTTATAAACAACATTTTAATAACAGAAAAGAAAATAATAAAAATCAACTTAAAAACTGAACATTCCAACTGGCTGCCTGTAACACTAGCTACTCAGGAAAGTGAGATCTAAGGATCAAGATTCAAAGCCACCTGGAACAGGAAAGACCATAAGACTCTCCAAGACTCTCCAATAGCCAGCAATAAGCCGGAAGTAGAGCTGTGGCTCACGTGCTAAAGTGTCAGGCTTGAATAAAAAAGCTAAGGGACACTACCAGGTCTTGAGTTCAAGTTCTAGTACTAACACACACACACACACACACACACACACACACACACTAGCATTCCCAGCATCTCCTATCCAAACTCCTTTGCTTGGGCCATTTTCTCTGACAGAAATGAATTTTCCCTCATCTTTCCTAGCCTTAGAAAGCCTGGTGGCCACAGGAGGCTCCCAGCCTGGCTCACCTAGCTGGCGTCATGGGTTCTGTCTCTTAATAAGACAACCCAGGGCCATTTTCTTCTAAATTGAAAAAATGTCTTGCACCTCAAAATAATAATAAAAAGTTTGCTCAAATGAACTGAACTAAGTCAGAAGAGAAGGGGAAGAAACGGTCTTGGGGCCAAGACAGTAGGTAGAGTAAAAGAAAGATGTAAAACAAAAAGAGGTATGAAATGATATTTAAAAAATTACAAGTCAGGATAAATGGGTGTGAACTTGCACACATTTGTTCATTGCAGCACTATTCATCATAGCTAAGGTATGGAGACTATCTATATGTCCTACAACAGGGTGATACACCACACCCACACAAGTGCACGCACATGCACCCACGCACACACTGTATTTTATTCAGTCATCAGGATGAATAAAATTATATCCTTTGCAGAGAAATGGATGGCTCTGGGGGGAAAATCATACTGAGTAAAGTAAGCCAGGCCCAGAAGAAACAAAGGATGCCTGATTTCTCTCATACGTAGATCTTAGATCCAAAATACAACTTCCCATGTTGATACACTTAGGGAAAAATGCATATATTGCATGACCATGCTGACTGAAGTATAGTATCTGCAGGAATGAAACTCCATAGGGTAAACTCTTTGAACAATTAACAGAGAATTTAGCAAAGCAAATACAAGGAAGCTGAAACATGTTTTGAAGGGGTGGCAGGGTGGGGTGAGGATTTGTGGAGGTGGGGTAGGTGGATGGTAAAGGAAACAGTAGATGAACACAGTCAAAATACTCAATGTACGAATGTGAAAAAGCAAGTGGGAAACTTGATCTGATAGTAGGAGAGGGCAGTAGGTGGGAGTCAGGAGAATTATGCAATGGGTGGCCCTGATCAAGATACACTGTGTACATAATGAACATGTTACATTGTAATCCCTTGTACAATGATAGCAGGAAGGCAGACAAGCAGACAGACAGACAGACAGGGAGGCAGGCAGACAGGCAGACAGGCAGACAGACATTATTCTGGCTCAGAATTTCAGCTGAAACATCACTTGCCACCATGTAACTATTCCCAGTGCATACAACTAGTAAATGCATGGATATATGAATATATGTAGAGATACAGAAGGCAACACTGGCCAACTTTTTCTTCAGTGCTTTCACAAAGCAGATGAGGATTTTTAATGCGCTTTTAAAGATAAGGGTATTGGAAATAAGTATGGGGATCCGTACTGGGCACACAGTATTCATAGCACCCATTTTCCCTTTTAATCACAGTGAAAATCATCCATGTCCATTTCTCAGATGAATGAATAAAGAACATGTGGAATATGTAGAGAGATTTGAAATACCATTTAGCCTTTAACAGGAAGGATATCTTGTCATATGGTAGGTATAACATGGATGAACCTTGAAGACATAACCCAGACATAAAAGGACAAATGCTGCATGATTCCACTTATATGTAATACTTAGAAAAGTCCAATTTAGGGCTGGGGATGTGCC
The DNA here is from genome assembly GCF_000151885.1 of Dipodomys ordii. NCBI lineage: Eukaryota > Metazoa > Chordata > Mammalia > Rodentia > Heteromyidae > Dipodomys > Dipodomys ordii. Next base: position 5,164,885 of record NW_012267221.1, read on the forward strand.
TTAGTGGTAGAGTGCTTGCCCAGCATGCATGAAGCCCAGGGTTCAATTCCTCAGTACCACATAAATAGGAAAGATCATAAGTAGTGCTGTGGCTCAAGTGCTAGAATGAGCAGAGAGACTCAGGGACAGAGCCCAGACCCTGATTTCAAACCCCAGGACTTGGAGGGAAAAATTTATAGAGTTTGTTTAACATAGCATTTCTGCTAGGAAGAATGAAAGGTTCTGGAGATTGGAGGCAGTGCTAGCTTTACAACAATGCGAATATACTCAGTGCTATTGAATTGCACAATTTAAAATGGTAAACTTAATGTTGTGTATTTTTTTTTACACTTCTTACTAGGAAAGTATTGAGAAAGAAGATCCAGAGTATGCCTTATAGACTGGTTAAAGAAAGAAAAAAAACCCTCCCCTTCTGTTCTATACACACAGAATTTTTAGTCCTGTGGGAATTTCTAGTACAGCTGGGAACAGCTGTACAACTCACAACTCCAAATGCAGGGCTTGCAACTAGCAGGGATTCGTTGATCACCTGAAGACTCACTGGAGAGGTAAAAAACAGAGAACAAACAGTTTAGAAGTGTGTTTATTGTTCTTGTTGATGTTGTTTGGGGAAACAGTTTCAAATGTAGGGAATAAAAATTCCTTTTTTGGGGGGGGGGTCCGGTCGTGGGGTCTGAACTCTGGGCCTGGGCGCTGTCTCTCAGCTCTTCAGCTCAAGGCTAGCGCGCTACCACTTGAGCCACAGCGCCACTTCCAGCTTTTTTCTTTTTGCTTATGTGGTGCTGAGGAATCGAACCCAGGGCCTCAGGCAATGCAAAGCAAGCGCTCTACCACTGAGCCACCTTCCCAGCCCTAAAAATTTCTCATAAATGAAGGCAAATTAGAAATCAACAGGTCTTGATTTTCAGAGTAATTGAGAATCAATAAAAGAAGAGGAAATTTTTCTTTAAAAACAACTTCTGAGCTGGGCACAAGTGGCTCATGCCTGTAATCCTAGCTGCTCAGGAGGGTGACAAGTGAGGATTACCTTTCAAAGCCAGTTCAAGGCAGAAAAGTCTATGAGACTCTCACCTCCAATTCACCACAAATAACCAGAAGTGGAGTCGTGGTTCAACGATAGTGTTAGCCTTGAGCAAAAAAAGAGCTCAGGGATTGTACCTAGGGCCCCAGCCCAAGTTGGGGGGAGGGGGGAAGGTGGCGTGGGGAGGGGCAGGTGCATATAGATCACAGCATAAAGAAATAAGATGAACCCAAGTTTGCTTTTTTTCATAGACTACAAGTGAAATGAGTTAGAAGGAAGGAAATCTCAATTCTTATGCCTAGAGACTGAGATTATATAACAGTGTGCTTTTAATACCACAGGGACTGTCCATTCATGGGAAGCTAGAATATCTCAGAACACAGAGCACCCATTTTCTCAGACATGAGCAGAAGCAGCAACAGCATCAAGAACTACCTACTGGACAAAGACGATGTGTTAGAAACACAAACAAATGCCAAGACTCAACCAAGTTAAAAGAGGTTAAATCATTAAAATGTTAAAGCAAACACCTTTAGCCTACAGCAATTTCACAAAATAATCAATATGATGGTAATCTTCTCTCAGTTCATTTTTTCCCTGCAGCCTGTGGCTGGTTTTGACTTGGCAGCTACAAATAGGACAATCTATTTTATCCTCTTAAAAATCTATTTCTTGAGCCAGGTTAGTGGTGTTGGCTAGTAACCCCAGCTGCTCAGGAGGTAGGAAGATCATAATCCAAGACTACCCCAGGCAAAAACATGAGATCTTATCTGAAACACAAAACAACTCAAAGCACAAAGGGCTTTCAATAGTGGCTCACAGCACAGAACGTACTAAGCAAGCATGAGACCAAGTTCAATTCCCAGTACAAGCACCAATAATAATAATAACAACAACTTTGTCTCTTCCCCTTAAATCTCATACTCCCTTCTTTCGTATTTAATCTCCCGTGACCTGCAGAGTTCTATCTATTCAGCACAACATTTCATCTCCTGGAGTCCTACATCTAAGACAGTCCTTATTTTTGTCTTGTTAGCAGGCCCCCTAAGCATAAGCTTCCATGGAGCCGTGGGTAAGACATGCTCCCTGGGAGACAATTCCTGCTTTTCATGAAACCTCACTTTTAAAGATTAAGTTAATTAAACCCCAAATCCTGGGTTATCATTTCAGGCAGCTTACCTAGATCTTCACTATGGTGTCCTCAGGTGTTGCAGTTAGAAAACCCTGACTGGCTTGGACTGCAGGTACTGAACTTCTGTTGTGAGGAAATTAAAAGAGTAAGGTTATTTAGAGTTGTGTGTGTGTGTGTGTGTGTGTGTGTGTGTGTGTGTGTATTTGATCCTCAGATTGGAACCTCCTGAGCAGCTAGGATTACAGGCATGAGCCACCTGCGCCCATTTTATACAGAATTTCTTAATCTCAACCCTCCTGATATAATGTGCCAGCTGCCAGTTGGCTCTGTGTTTGGGGAGACTGGATGGACATTGGAGAATGGGTAGCAGCATCCCTGTCTCTACCCACTATGTGCCAGTATCACTGGCACTAAGAACTATCCTAAAACTCTCAACCCCAGTGGAAAACTAGTGGAGTGCCCACTGCCCACAACCATGAGAAACCATCTGAATGTTCTTCCCTACCCCACTCACCACTCCTCAGGATGGCCTAGGTTGGATCCCAATTAGATCTAGGAGGAGCAAGACCTTCATTAGAAAGCATGGGAATCTGTCCCAGGAAAGCCAACCAGCCTCCACTACAATATCCAGGCTAAAAGGAAACAAGAAGTGTGGAATGCCTGTCGCACAACTCTGGAGGAAGCCAGCAGAACGGGCACTTCACGAGCTATCTGCCCAGATTTCCCCAGGGTCCAACAGCAGGGGGCTAGCTAGACCACTACAGAGAGGAGTGGATCCATCAGACCCTGACCTGTCCCCAGCGGACAGAAGTCCAGCCTTGCAACCACTGGTTACAGGATCTGAAGTCACACATTTTAATTTTTCTGGATTCCTTTTCATCACCTGTAACGTGAAAAAGGAAAATCTAAGACCTTCTCTGAGGCTGCTTCTAGATCTATTACTCTCCCAGGAGTCAACTGCTTGAAGAAGATAAAGGAAAGAAGGGAGATTGAGGCAGAGGAACAAGGAGAATGACGGACACTCTCCGTGGTGTGCAGGAGGGAGGACATGAACTAGGTTTTTAAGGGAAGCCTGGAAGGCTCAACAGTCAAGTGCAATCTCTAGGACAAAAGGAGGAAGAAGACTTTTGAAAGAGGCAGCCTCTTGTGCTGTGTACTACCCCCTACATTCTTCCTCCACCATACCTCATTCTGCTTTTGCCTCCATTCCACTCTCCTCTATTCCACTCTCCTAGCTGTGAGCTATCTTAATCTATAGTGTTTCTCCTTCCTTCTGCTCTGTCCCTTTCTCAAATCCTTTCGCTTCTTTTCATTCATTATGATTCTTTCTGTGGCCTCTTGCTTACTTGCTTTCTATTGCTTTTCTTTTCCCGTTCCTTTCCCCATCTCCTTCCCTCTTTTTTCTCTAACCTTCTCCGTCATAGGAGGGATGGTCCCAGATTCTACGTCCTCACCATACTCAGACCTACAGAAAGCAAGACAGGCTGAGTTCTGAAGGATTTCCAACAATGCCCAGACAAGATAGTATGATCCTTCTTTAGAAAATGAATGATAAAGGGAACTGTCACATTCCAGGTAGAGAACTCTGTTGGCTAGACAAATGACTGCCATGCACTGGAGCCTTCAAAGTCCTACTGAGCACCTGATGTGTTGGCCTGTTTGCAAGGCACCTGCATCTGGAACCAGCAGGCCACTGTAGAGAGATGGGGCCCACAGATGTCAACATGACCTGCAGAAGCCTTGCCTGAGGCTGCCTTGCTGCGTGAGAGCTTCCCAGCCCAGTTGGCACCACTTCACCATGTAGACATTTGGGTGAAAGCCAAGGGTTCCCCAGCTGTGCCGGGCAAATAAATGCCTCCCTTAAGTTGTTTTGTGCTGAGTCCACTTAGAGAGCAAGACAGAACACTTTGGGGTTCTCTCATGGCCAGGTCCAGCCCTCACTTTGCCCTTCATCCTCATCCCATGCTGGCCCATCAAAAATGTTAGCACTTACGCTGGGCATTGGCAGCTCAATCCTGTAATACTAGCTACCTACTCAGGAGGCTGAGATCTAGGGTCAAGGTTCAAAGCCAACCCAGGTAGATAAATCTGGAAGAATCTTAGCTCCAATTAATTGGAAAAAAAATAACATAACTACAGGTGTGGCTCAAGTGACAGAGAACCATCCTTGAGTGAAAAAGCCAAGCAAGACCATGAGGTCTTGAGTCCAAACTCCAGTACTGGCACAAAGTGGGGGGGGGGAGAAGAAAGGGAAGGGAAGGAATGGGTCAGGGAGGGAGGAAGGAATGAAGGGAGGCTGGAAGAAAGAAAAGCAAGGAAAAGGAAAGGAAGAGCACTTACTACCTTGCAGAAAACACAGCCTGCAAAAGAGGGCTGTTTGGAATGCTAGACAGTGGAAGCAAATCACAAAGTAGATTTACTCTAAACAGCCAAATCAGCACAAATGGAACATGAACAAAACCGCTAATCAGTCACAATCAAATAAAAAGAGCCTCCCAGAGAGCAACAGCCAGATGGGAAGTTAATGTAGTTCAGACCATTAACATTCCGCTAATGCTCACTGTTGTCTTAGCTAGCAAATGGGGCCAGATCTGGGAGAGTGAGGAGAGAAAAATGCAGACACATCCACTTTCTCTAAAACAACAACAACAACTACTACTACAACAAAAAACCCACACAGGATGACCTAAAATAACAATAACTGAAAAAAATTACTTGCTGGCTACCTCCCATCCTTGGCCAGAAGTGTAACTTTCTCTGTGGGATTTTAATATCAAAATCTTTTTGTTGAGGGGGTAAGAGCACAGAGTAGAGGAACAATTTTATTGATACATGATTGATCCTACATTGGATTCATGTATTTAAACAATTTAATGTTTTTAAAATATTTTCTAAGTTATGCAACCATTAAAATTCATTTTATTACCCCCAAAGATAACATTTTTATCATTGCAGAGGGGAAAACCATCCCTATCACTACTGATGAACGCCCCCAAATTCATACGGTGAGTAGTGATTAGGTTGCAGCACTCTTAAAAGAGACTGGAGTCCTTGGCTTCTGCTGCTGTCTGACCTGTGCCACCAGAAAGAATTTCTGATGTTTAAACCACCTAGCTACAATGATGTGTTGGCATTAGCAGCCCTTCTCTACTCCCTGAAAACCCTCCATCCCAGACAATTCACTAATCTACTTTCTGTCTCTAGATTTTCTATCCACTTAGAAATGTGCAATACGTGGGTTTTGTGTGTCTGACTTCTTGATTTTAGCATAATGTTCTCCAAGTTCATCCATGTTACAACATACATCAACATGTCATTTCTTTTTGTTGTCAAATAACATTTCATTATATCTGTAACGTAAGTGATATGAAGTATGTACATGATGGATTCGGTTGCTACTCCTTATTCCCTGCACACAACTCCTCAAACTCTTAAAATCTCTAGAGCTATGAATGTTTCCTATATGTCAGCAAGGGCTGGGGATGTGGCTTAGTGGTAGAGTACTTGCCTAGCATGCATTCCACAATACTATATACATAGAAGTGGTGCTGTTGTTCAAGTGGTAGAGTGCCAGCTTCGAGCAAATGAAGCTTAGGGACAGTGCCCAGGCCCTGAGTTCATGCCCCAGGACTAGCAAAACAAAAATACTTGATATGTCAGCAAGATGCCTGGTGGCTCCTTATAGATCCAGGCAGGGACCAGTCACCAGAAAGGCGAGGCATAACTAGAGGGTTGGAACTTTCAGCAGCATTCCATAAGCTTCAAGGAAGGAGAAAGGACCCACTTTGAGTTTCTCAGCCATTGCCAAGGATGTGACCAATCCTGTCTATTTAGTATAGACTCCATTTAAAATGCCAAAGGAGCTGAGTGTAATGACTAATACTTGTATTCCCAGCTACCTGGGAGGCTATCAAGAGGATCATTGTATGAAGCCAGTTCAAGCAAAAATTCAAGTCCTTATACAAAACATAACTAAAAAAAAAAAAAAAGGGCTAGATGTGTGGCTCAAGTGGTTGAGTGCCTGCCTGAAAGTGGGAAGCTTCTACGCTTCTAGTTCAAACACCAGTGCTGAAGAAGAAAGGGAAAAAGGTTTAGGGAGAGGGCACAGAGAGTTTCTGCTCTACTAGACACATTGAAAATTCCTATAGGGTGGTGGACAGAAGATGTCCACATCTCCATCCCCGTTCTGGTGTCATTTGTATTTTCTTTTTTCACATTCTTCATAATTGATTAGTAAATATAAGTATTCCCCTGAGTTCTGTGACCACTCTAGTAAATTAAGGAATGTGAGGAAGAGATGTGGGAACCCCTAATTTATTGCCAGTCAGAAATATAAAGAGTGGGGCTGGGATGTAGCTCAGTGGCAAAGCGCTTGCTTAGCAAGCACAACGTCCTGGGTTCGATCCCCAGTACCAAAAAAGAAAAGACAAAAAAAAAAGAAATATAAAGAGTGGGGGCTGGGAAGGTGGCTCAGTGGTAGAGCGCTTGCCTTGCATGCTCAAGGCCCTGGGTTCGATTCCTCAGCACCACCTAAGCAAAAAGAAAAAAGCCAGAAGTGGCGCTGTGGCTCAAGTGGTAGAGCGTTAGCCTTGAGCTGAAGAGCTGAGGGACAGCGCCCAGGCCCAGAGTTTAGACCCCACGACCGGACCCCCCCCAAAAAAAAACAACGAAATATAAAGAGTGAACTACTGCTTGCATCTGGCATCTGAAGTGAGAGTGGGCAGGCCGCTGTTGGGATGAGACCCTCAGCCTATGGGATCTGACACTGCCTTCAGGGAGACAGCATTAAAAGAGAGGTAATGCTAAGATACCCACATGGGACCCACTGAGGAACCACTTGATATCTGGGGAGAACCAAGTCGATGGCAGGAAAGCATTGATCGACACGTTAGGCCATTTATCTGTTTATCAGTTGATGGCCATTTAGGTTGTTTCCATTTGTTGTCTGTGGTGAATAGTACTGCAATAAACATTCTTATAAAGGTTTGGAGTGGGCAGAAATTTTAGTTTCTCCTCTATACCTACTCAGAAGTAGAAAGGCTTGGTCATTAGGTCATATTACAACCTTCTGGAAACTACCAAACTCTTCCCAGGTAACTGCACTATCTTATGTGCCTATTCTCAATGTGAGGATTCTAATTTCTCCACATCCATCCCCCAAATTATCTTTGCAATTACTGCCATTGTAATGGCATAAAGCTGCCTTTCATTGTGGGTTTGGTTTGCATTTCCTTGATGACTCATGAGACTAAGCATCTTTTCATGGGATTTGAAATCTGGTGTATCTTCCTTTGAGAAATATCTATTTAGATCTCTCTATTTTGGAAATGTTACCTGTCTTACTGATACTGTATTCTAAGAGTTGATCATATGTCTTAGACAAAAGTCTCCCAGCAGGTATATGACTTGCAAATATTTTCACCCGTTCTATAGGGTGTCTTTTCACTTTCTTGATAGTGACCTTTGAAGCACAAAACCTTTTCATTTTTATTTCTTTAATACATTTGATGCTGAAGATTGAACCCAGGGCCCTCTGAATGCCAAACATGTTCTCTACCTCTGAGCTACATCCCTAGTCCAAGTTTTGGATTTTGATGAAATCCAAATTATCTTTTTTTTGAAAACCTTATTATAAGACAGGTTCTTTTTTAACCATCCTCCTTCAGTTTGCATTTGCATGTGTGCTAGGTCCTGCCTAGATTCCTTCCTGTCCCACTATAGCAACAGGGCTTCCCTTTCGCCAGCCTCTCACACTGTGGAAACAAAACCCACACAGCCCACAGGCCATGTGGGGCAGGGATAGACTGTCACACCCTGCTCAGACCTGCTGCTCTCTGAAGATCGCTGTGATTCTTATTGAACACTTGTAAGTCTAAGAAAGGCTTTTAAGCTTCAATGCTTTTAGATTTATTATTTAATCCTCAAAATAGTTTTGAAGGTGATATTTGTCAATATCAAGACAAATACCTTTGTCTTCAAAGTATCCCTATCCTCTAAAACTCTCTAACTTTGACAATAAAGAAGGAAGGAGACAGAAACTGGGCCTTGTGAGGAAACATAGTCAAGACCCAGAGCACATGAGGGCGGACAGAAGCTAACGAGATCTATTATCACACACCTGAATTACTACATAAGCAGCTGCTAATGTAGTTTCTCCCATCACCATCTCTGTCAGAAATCTGATGATACCAACTGACTCCTCAATATGTGCATGATTATTTAGATATTAGTGCTTTTCAGAAATTCTAAGGCCCCAAGTGCTACCTTTGGTTCAGTTGCTGCAATCCTTTCCTGTCTTTCACACACTCACGCCTCATCAACTTTTTCTTAATTGACAAAACCATGCATGGCTGTAACTCCCTGGTCTCTAGAAAGCATTTCCCTCCTCACAGAGCAGGCTGCTACTCCCACTGGAGAACTCAGGCAACACCTCTTCCCTAGCCAAGTCTTCCCAACTTCACGGAGCAGGGAAGACACGCTGGGCATTTTCTTCACAGTTCCCTCCTGCTCACAACCCAGCTGGTAACTAGAATCAATGCTCTCCTTCAGGCTCTGGTTCCTGCTGATTCACATCAGGTGGAAAATACAACACTCATCCAAGATTTCTGAAGTTTCTAGAAGAGGGTAAGGAGAGAGTAGGGCTTCCTCCTTGCAGATGCTGTTGCTCTCACTGAGCTCTTGTTCTTCTTGACTTTGTGTCTTATGTCTATTTCTTACTGTCTCAAACAGGGGCCTCAACTCCACATGCTAATCTCCACTGAAAGCTATGTTGGAACAGCTCTAAGATGTCCCCAGTGATCCCCGCCTTCTTTTATTCCCAGTCTTAGACAGTCCTCTCCCCATGAGTAAAGTGCTCCTAAACAATAGGACACAGCAGTGAAAAGAAATAGAATATTCGTGATCACATAAAAGAAATTACTAACCTCTGAGAGCTAATGGCTCTCCCTCTCACTGGCTGGCTGCCTACATGACCAGGAACTGGAGGGTCTCCAGCCATGACCCACGCAAGAGAGCTTTGAAGAGATGCTTCCCTGCACCAGTCTTCAGATAACACCCCACCCTAGCGGATACTCTCCCCAACTGCAGCCCCTTACTGCGGGTAACCCAGGGGATCCAGCTCAGCCATGCTCAGCTTCCTGAGCCACAACACCGTGAGATGATACATGTATTGTCCATGTTACAATGACAACTAATATAAAAACCAACTAGTAAACTAACAGCCCCCTTCACTTGGGACTTCTGATTATAAAAAGTCTTTACTCATAGTGTTGGGAGATAGAGGCTTTGAAATCACAGAAATACTAAAAATGTAATACTGAATAGTAGTCATTTTGTTGATGAGAATCCTTTGACCACTACATTACTACATTATGTTACTCAGTCTCTGTCAGTCAGTCTTTCTCTCTCTCTCCTTCTCGTGTGTGTGTGTGTGTGTGTGTGTGTGTGTGTGTGTGTGTGCTGGTCCTGAGCTTGAAATGAGGGCCTAATGCTGTCCCTTAGCTTTTTCCCTCAAGGCTAGCACCCTGACACTTGAACCACAGCTCCATTTGTGGCTTTTTGGTGGTTAATTAGAGGTAAGAGTATCACTTTCCTGCCTAAGCTGGGTTTGAACCATGATCCTCAGATCTCAGTCTCCTGAATAGCTAGGACAGGCGTTAGCTACTGCCAGCTTCTCTCCCTCTTCTAAGACATATTTTACTTCAGATTAAATCTCTTTTTCTTTTTTTCTTCTTTCTCTTTCTCCCCCCCCTCTCTCTCACACACACACACACACAGCACAGTTACAAATCTTCAGCACAGATACATAACTGTGCTGACCCTTGGGGGTTTAATCCCCCTCTCTAAAATTTTCCTAGAGCAGAATTAGGAGGATGACCCAGTATAATAGAATATAACTTACCATGATGTTTTTATAATTATTTGTTTACATGTCAATCTCTCCCAGTAGACTAAGTTGTCAGGAAAAATTACTGTGTTCCACTCATCTTTACAGTCTTAGTACTACACAGCAAAGAGTTGATTAAACAGTCAGGATTTAGCAAATATTCCTGAATGTTTATTTACTACATATCATTACACTAAAAGATCTCCACTGAAAATTAATTATTCACATATAACTAATTCACAGGAGAACCACTGTACAGGCTACAAGGAAAACTATATTATAATAAAGTCCTCAGGTATTTCAGATAACTATAACTCCTTTGGATAGATTCCAGAAAAACTACTGCTCTGATAACCCCAATGTTGTAGCTTGCTGTGCATCTCAAAATGTATTCACTAGATTCTCTTAAAAAAAAAAAAAGGATCAGCAGCCGGTGGGGGCCTGGTGGAGTGGAGGGGTAACAAGATGGTAATGGAGATGGTGGCGCTCCACTAGCTGAAGCTTCTGAACTAAAGCAAGAATGTCTTGCTCATAGTTTGGAGACTAAAGGAATAAAACAAGATCTCATCAGCAGGCTCCAGGTTTATCCTGAGGAACATGTTGAAGAAAAAGCAAATGAAGAAGATGTAGGGGAGATGAAAAGAGGAAGAAGAACCAAAGTCCATAGAGCTGCCTGTCAAAGAAGAACCCCCTGAAAAAACTGCTAATGTTGGCAGCAGAGAAGACGGTATCACTACCGTCGTACATCATTACATCTGAAACATCACAGACTGAGAAATGCAGAAGAGAGCTGTATGATTCAATGTACCTGTGATTTTTTTTATGTTCCAACAAAAGGTCTGTCATCTGACAACATGACTATGGTTTAACTTGGATAAACTACAGAGCATAAAGAGTTGGTTTGAATGTCTCTTCAGTCTCTAGACAGTCTGAAGTTGATGAGAGGAAAAAAAGAGGAAAATATGATTTGGGATGTTTTATATGAACATATATTTCTTTTTCATAAAAGAAATTAAACTCTTCAAAAATTGAGTGAAGGTGGCTCAGTGGTAGAGCACTTGCCTTGCATGCATGAAGCCCTGGGTTTGATTCCTCAGCACCACCTAAGCAAAAAAAGCCGGAAGTGGTGCTGTGGCTCAAGTGGTAGAGCGCTAGCCTTGAGCTGAAGAGCTGAGAGACAGCACCCAGGCCCAGAGTTCAGGCCCCATGACTGTACCCAAAAAAAAAAAAAAGAAATAGAGCGAAGGTCAATCCTTAGTACTGCCAAAACAAATAAATAGTACAAAGAGGTAAGTCACACTTTTCTCAGTTTAGCAAACACAGATTACCAACGGAATATTTCCTAAATTAACAGCCTATAACATAAAAAATATTCACATAATGTATCACATTTTATTTCTAAAAGTAACTTTAAATAACTAGGCCTATTTAAATAACTATGTTTAAAAAACTATGTTTTGAGCTTCCCCAAACATTTTACAGATATTAAATGACCTGTTCATGTCCTATCCAAGTAATTGGAAACAAGTCAGTTCAGGGGCTATGGTTTCTGACTTTCACAGCAGGGAATAGTAATGTTGTGAATGGTTCCAAATATTGGCTGGTGTATTAAATAGTGGAATAAGGAAGGACCATTTAAAAAAAAAGGATTAAGAATATTTTATGAACTTCCTAATAGCAGGTATCATTCTTCTGCAACAAGTTCTTAAGATTACTAAAAAAAATTCATTTTTATCTATATTATTTGGAAAAATTTTCCCCAGGTTCTCAGGTAACTATTCTTTTCAGTTGGCCCAACAAGTGCGCATGGGCCAATATAAGAAACTCCTAATGTATCATAAGGAAAAAAAAGGCAAAGCATTTAAGAAAAATAATACTAGGTAACAAAGATCCTTAACAACACTGAGTTGAAACAGGATAACACTTCAACACTTCACTAACAACTCTTTTAAATAATTTTTAATCACTTCTTTTATATCACCACAAACCAGGAACTACCCAGAAAAGCAGTATTTGTTACATACAAGCCTTGTTACACCTAAGCCTAGAAGGTACCCACACAGCCAGGCCTCAAGTAGGACCCTTGTGGGTAACCTGAACTGGACATGCTGAAGCATCGATCATCCTGTCTCTGAAGAGGGAGGAGGCACTTCAGGAGCACAAGACTCAGAGCTGCTCTTCCCTCACTCCTCATGGCCAGATAGGGAGGTTGAGCCGTGGCCAAAGACAGACTGCAGGCATTTGGCTGAGCACCCAGAGGACAGGCAACTTCCTTGAAGTCTGGCTTTGCCCAGATCTGCATAATGACAAATTAGGAAGGAAACAGAGCAGAAGACAAGATGTGAAGTGTGAGCTATGAGCAAATTTAGACAGAAAGTTAACACTTCTCTGAAATTAACATATCAGCTTTGGGACAAGGAAGTACCTTGGGACATGAGGGTGTGGGCTAGCAGATCATGCAGAAGAGAATCAGCAGATAAATTGAGAAGTAGCCAGATGGACCAGGACAGAGAGAGCTCCCTTGACACAAAGGAATTTACTAATCCCTTAGCAAGATGGGTTGATATCATCCCAAGCACAGCAGAAGGCTATTGGGAGTTTATTGCACACATATTTGTGATTAGTGAACTGTACACAGATCACTCCACATTGTAGGGTTTTTATTCACACCAGTTTAGATATTCTCTTAAGTTGCAAGCCTATTCATAATGGTTATCAAATACCTAGTAAAAGGAATTGTTAAATTACAATAAATAATAAAATAGGTTTGCTGATCATGTGCCAGGCAATATTATCAGTCATTCAGTATTATCATCTCCATTTTGTAGATGAGGATACTGAGGCAGGGAATAACCAAATAATGTGCACAGGTCCCACAGTTAAAAAGTGATAGCGGAAGTGATACTGTGGCTCAAGTAGTAGAGTGCTCGCTGTGAGCTAAAGAGCTCAGGGACAGTGCTCAGGCCCAGAGTTCAAGCCCCACAACCAAAAATAAAATCTAAACCCCAACAATGTCATTCCAGGGGCCACACAAGTCATCTGGAGCTAGTGCGTGGATGATCAAGGTCTTGGGTCTCTGAGCAAATAAGCCAGGTAAGTAGCACTCCTCACACAGTGAGCTTAGAATAAGGTTTCTGCACATTATTTAATTTTTGAAAACTCTCTCAATTTTAACCAGTGGCAAAACTGAGATCAAAGGAAAGAAAATTCCACAGAAGACACCAGGTAATATAACTTAGGTGCAACATGCTGGCTGTGAGACACACAGAGAGGGAAGGTAAGGCACAGAAAGGCTTGTTTAGAAAGATTATTTCTAAACAAAGTAGACACTGGGCACCTCCAGACTATTATCACCCTAGGGAAATGAAGAGCCAGATTTTCTAGTTGTGACAACTTTCCAGAAAAGTTGATTCTCATCCAAAAATCTCTCATTTTTTCTGATCATTTCATTTTTTTTCTGAATGATGAACCAAACAAATCATATATGCACAGACAGCCTGTCACCTCTGTTCAAGATTTATTACAGTTCTCAGCAGACAGGGGAGCAGTTGTCACTTGGAAGAGAAGTGCTAGAATTCAGTAGTTCTGAAATGTTAGGAAGACCATTTTCAATATACAACTATTCACAGAGGTCAGTTTCAGTTCAGTGATGTCTAACTAAGGACCCAAACATTACTCAAGAGTCACACCTGTTGCAGGATATGAGTGTAGTCACAGACATCTGAATTGTTTCCAACACAGACTCAGGCTCCCCATATGGTAGGCAAAACCATCCATTGGAGTACAGGAAGAAAATATTCAAAACTATTAAATCTGTTTCCCGTTCTTTCTCAAAATTCATTGGTTTACACACCAGAATTCTCATAATATACTTTAAGCTAGTACTGATATTCTTTTTTTGTACTTTTTATTGTAAAAATGCTCTACAGAGGGGTTACAGTTACATGAGCAAGGTAATGAGTACATTTCCTACTGAGCATTGTTGCCTCCTCCTTTGTTTGATATTCATTCTATAAATAACAAATATACTGAACACAGAAAATAAACTTCCTCGTAACAGACAGTTCGGTAAACCAATACGCATATCAACTAGATCAGAAAACTCAAGAAATCCTGTCTAGATGTCATATAGAGAATTCACCTGCAAGCTAGATACCCAATATTAAGTCAAGACGCTTCATCCTGCAGTCCCCAATCAGGGCTGCACTGCACTGCCCATGAAACCTCACACCAGCCAAATGAATCGCTCTTAGAATAAGGGCTGAGCCTTACTCACCTTTCTATGTCAGGTGGCCAGCCCAGAGCATATTTAATGCATATGCTTTCCTGTATAGGAACTTGTAACTTGCATATAGGTCCCTCAACTCTAATTCCCAGTGAAGTTCCAATTGCAAGGCTATATACTTTTTCTCCCATGGAGTTTCACCTCCAGCAAGGGCCCTGACTGATAGATAACAGCACCCACTTTGAAAGTTTGATTTGAACGGTGGAAGACACACACTCACATTTCATCAATAAGAGGGGAAGGAATGGTGTCAAAAGGAGTAATTTAGCTGTTCTAACCAAAACTTCACATAGTATAGATTCAGGCTCCTTGTTACAATGTTTCAATTCCCTGAATGGCCCTGGAAAGGAACAGCAAGTGGCAATTCAGTTACCTCGACATCTGATTTTCCTTTCCTCCAACAGTGCTACATCTCCTTGCTTTAAGCCTGAAATGTTTTTTTTTAAAGAACAGAGTACTTAATATGCTTTTTACACAAATTAAATGTTCATTTTTATCAAAAAAATGGAAAATAAAAAGACACACGCACTTAATAAGCATAATAACAGATCGCATCCCACCAAAGGATTGAGTAGGATGCACTCCAGTGGTGTCCAAAACCCCTTGAGCATTTCATGCCCCCTCAACCTCTCATCTTGCTCCAACCCCTGCTAAGGTGACCAAGCTCCAAAAAGCCTTTAACCAGATTTAAGCAGTTGTAATCAACAGCACCTTGCCTCTGCTTCCCCCAGCATTTCCACATACCTATCATCTCTAGCTCCAAGCTTTCTAATTCCAACCAAGGTTTAGGAAATTCATGCATGAAGTATTTGCAATTCAGAAGTGCAGGAAAATAAAGGCCTGTAGACCAATCTTTACCGATGAGGACTGAAGCCTACGGATGCATACTTCTACATTTCAGGTCCTGCATGGACAATTCTGAGATGCACTTTATATGCCTTCTCAAAAGTGCCTGAGATCAGATAGGTAGTACTGTCAGCAGTGGTTAGTTGATAAATTATGTTTGCATTGGCTTTCTTTCCTTTGATTTTCTCATACTAGGTCCTTTGCTTCAATTAGCATTTGTTTCAGGGTCTGCTCTTGAAGGAACACAGCTAAGAAAGTTAATAAGCAATAATAATGAACGGGTAGCCTTAGAAAATCAGACCCTCCTGAATCATCTGATGAACCAAGTTACCTACCTCCTCACTAGTACTCCATAGGAAGTTAATAATCCTTGACATAAAGTAGTATCACATTTACTGATCTTACCTGTGGTGAATTGGGATGAGGTATAGATGGAATGAGAGGCATTGAATTATATCGCAGTTTTAGTATTTGAATGACATGTCTGGTTTTTGTTAATAATTACTTTGTAAGACTCAAAAGATAAAACTAAAATTGCATGTTCAGGTCAGTCAACCATTAATTCAAAGAGTACATGAAAGACCTCTTTCACAACATTTTCCTTGACTCATTTTCGGTAGCCACAAGAACAACAGAGCTGAAAATCAGGCCCAAGCACTAACTGTAAAGCTGGAATAGCTGGAAAGAAGATTGAATAATGCAGTCTATGTCAGTCAAGGTCCAGACAGGAAAATGACTCTATAACCTGGGATTTGGGCATTTAAATGAATGAGAGAGAGAGAGAGAGAGTACTGGGGCTTGAACTCCAGGCCAGGGCACTATCCCTAAGCTTTCTTTTAGCTCAAAGCTGACATTCTACAACTTGAGCACAGTTCCATTTCTAGCCTTTTGCTGGCTAATTGGAGGTAAGAGTCTCATAGACTTTTCTGAACTATAATCCTTTTTTGAAATATAGTCCTCAGTTCTTAGCCTCCTGATTAGCTAGGATTACAGAAGTGAGCCACCAGTGCCCAGTTGACCCTAAGGATCTTACGCTCTGGTTTCCCTGAATTTTCAGGGCCATTAATAATTGTTCCTTCTTTCTTGCTAGAGATGAGTACTGGAGATTCTGACAAGTCCTCATACAAGTCAGGTACCTGTGTTAGACCTTTTGTTGCTATCACAGATACTTGAGAGAAATAGTTTAAAGAGAGAAAGATTTATTTAATTCACAGTTTCACAGGTTTCAGTCCACAGTGGCTGGAGCTATTGTTTCTGGCTGTGGTAAAGCATAATGTCATGGCAGAAAGGTGTAGTGGACCAGAGCTAGTAACCTCATGGCAGCCTGGAAGCACAAGAGGGGACAGAAAGGCACCAAGGGTAAGTTATATGCTCTCAGAGCATGTTCCCAGTTGCCTACGTCCTCCAACTAAATCCTGCCTCCCAATAACATCATTTTGTCATGCATCCAACAAGGAATGAATCATTGCTTAAGTCAGAGACTCCAGAATTCAATAACCTCTCAGTGATTGGGTCAACCTACTGGACACCAAATCTTTAACACAATTCCTAACGAGGAGGACTCTTTATATTTAAACCATGTTTGTACCTAACAAGGTAATTCTTGTCCCTTGTACAATCACCCTTCACTTCATCTCTGCCTCTCAGGCAGTAACTAGTTCAATCTTGGCATAGCCCAAAGCAAGAAAATACAGTTCCTACTACAGAATAAACTGCTTATTTATTGAAGGAATATCTATCAGCAGGAACCAATGTAAGATGATTCTGATGGTTTTAGACGAGGGTGTGTAAAAATAGTGAGATGGATAAAGAATAATTTATTGCAATGAGAGTATTAGAGCACTGTCTGTCTCCTGTCTCTGGTTCAAAGACCTGGAAAATACTCCTGAAACTAGATCTCAACACCTAGCTGGACTGGGTCCAAGAAGCCTGGCTAGGATGGTGGCTTCCTGTTAATGAGATGAAGATGCTGGAATGGAAGAAGGGTTAGGATGGTGAGATCATAGGATGGAGAGAATAATGCTGCCTTCACTGAGGACATAAGAAGTGAACTGATGAACGAGTTTTCATGTCTCTGATGTACACATTTACATCATGTGGGAACACTTCGCGTCTTCTAGGTCCCACCACTCCAGCCACTGCTGCAAAAAAATCATTTCCAAACAGTCCTCCATCAGCTGATGGGCATGTGGGCCTGGTTTTCCTGGCCATGAGCTTCTCTCTTGAGATTCACATATGTGCAACCTGGCAGTCTGATGAGCTGACCCTCATAGGGCTACCCTTCATCAATGTAGGACAGAAGTTAATGGATAAATGCATCATCTTTTCTCTGTCCAGGCTGATCATTCTTTTTAATTTCTTTGCTTGTGTGTGTGTGTGTGTGTGTGTGTTGTCTTCATTTTTTAACAAGTTTTTTATTGTGAGAATACTGTACAGAGGAGGGGTTACAGTTACATGAGCAAGGTAATGAGTGCATTCCTTATCAAGCATTGTTGTCTCCTCCTTTGTCTTCATTTTGAAAAGTAGAGAGTTCTGACATGCATTTCATAGGGCTCGATGGAGAGGCATGTGTCATCTATCAGTTCTCTCAGAACTGACTAATTTGTTAACATATTCTAGCACTGACTTTCATATTTTTTTCACTCCTGCTCCTTGAAATCATTTCCCAAGTAAGCTACCCATGCCCAGACTTTCAGAGGAAAGCAGGATAAAACAAGGTCCAATAGTTTGGAGTAGTGAGGAAAAAGCATTTTAATGTGGGTCAAGAGCTTCCTAGGAAATTGGTCTTCCTACAGAAACAGCATCAGCTCATTCCCACCTACAACCAACAGCCTGCCACACCTCATCATGAGCAGAAAAACAACACCTCTCTCCCAGCAGCAGGACTAAACACTGCTATCACACACATCTTCCATCCAAGGTCTTTTATAGTTCAGCCTGATCAGGTTACAGAAAAGTACAGGAATACAGAGAGAGATGAAGCAGAAGAAAACATGTATACCTAAACAAAACTCTCAAATAATCTTGTAATAGGGTTTTTGCTTCAAGATATACTAAAAAGATGCTATCACAGCCTAGGCACTTCCCATATGCTGAATACATTTCTTCTGTTTACAGGAAAATGTCTTCTCTATTCCAGATCTTCCAATAGAATAACAACCCCTGCCAATATTTACAGCTAAACAAGCAAGAATTTCCTATGACATCACAGCAATAACCATGTAAAAGTAGATACAAGGGGTGAAGGGTATAGCTAAGAGCTAGAATTCATGCTTTGCATATGTGGGGTTCACCCAGCATCAAGAAAACTAAAAGACAGACTTTAAAGAGTGGCCCAGATATCCCATAATACCCCATAAGCAGGTACAAGTTTATATATCTATTAGTTTGAAATTTTTAATTAAAAAGCATAAGGATTTATTTATCTACATGAGGCCCAAGAATACTGAGGTTGAAAGGCACTTCCTAGGAAAAAGACAAGAATTTTAGCAAACCATATACATCTTCCCTCTAATTCATTCACTCATTCATTTACTTATTTATAGAGAAAGGCAAGCCCTATGAAAACACACACACACACACACACACACACACACACACATCACAAAAACCAGAGTTCACACAAAAATGGGTATATACAAAAACTGCACAGAACAAGAGAGCCTTGGATTTTGTCTTCCATGTACATGATAAAAATGATAAGGCATTACTATGATGTTATTGACCCTGAAATGGATGGGCCTAAATAGGGTTGGGAAGTAGATGCCAAGTTAAGTAGGATATCCAATGTTATTAATTTCAACAAACTAAATACGCATCCTAATCTGAACAAGTATTAAAACTGTTATTCATCTATGTCGCTTCGTAAGTGCTGTATCTCACAAGTGACTTTGGATTGAAAAACAAGTAATCAAAGACTGCATATTTAATAACTGTTGTTCACATTAAAATTTCTTCTGCTATTAATATCTAAGTTTCCTTCTGTGACTTTAGGCTATTTTTAAAAGGGGCGGAGAGTATAGAAACCTTGTTACCATGGAGACTATAAGCCGGTCAGCCCATCTGCTGAAGAGGATACAAAATTTTGCAAGTAGAATCTTAAAAACCTTACTATAAGAAAGACTTCCTCCAATAAAGCAAGCGGGGAAGAAAGCACAAGAAATATGGCAAGTGGCCATTTGAAACACTGGGGGTTATCATTACTTTGATAGTAACAAAAACTTACGACAACTTGCGATTAGGAGGAAACTATTAATATCTGTTAAGATGCTAAAGGTTGACACATCTTTGGCATATTCTGTGCTAATGATGTTTATTCCAATTTTAAGGAAAAATCAGAGCTTTTGTTAAAAATTCATCTGGGAAAACCTATGAGTTGGTTTGCTTGGTTTTGAAAAATTGCTCTAGATATTTATCATATTTTTTTTTCTTTTCTGGGCCAGCCCTGGGGCTTGAATTCAGGGCCTGAGCACTGTCCCTGAGCTTCTTTTGCTCAAGGATAGCACTCTACCACTTGAGCCATAGGACCACTTCTGGCTTTTTCTGTTTATGTGGTACTGAGGAATCGAACTCAGGACTTTATGCATGCACTCTACCACTAAGCCACATTTCCAGCTCATATCACATGTTTTATTTAAGATAGCTTATAATAACCTAAAAATAAAATTAAAATTATGTGTTTCAAACAACTATGCTATGAAAGTGTAACAGTATCTTTCATGCTTTATGATAGCATACTTTTATTCTGTTTTCTAAATACATCAGTTCTTTGACTAGCATGTCCAAGGACCTTGGTTCAATTCCCAACACAACAACAGCAAAAGAAGTGTGTGTGTGTGTGTGAGAGAGAGAGAGAGAGAGAGAGAGAGAAAGAGAGAGAAAGAGTACTAGGGCTTGAACTCAAGTTCTTTTGCTCTCCAGCAGGTTTTTTGACTCATAACTGATATTCTAACTCTTGAGCTAAGCCTGCAGCATAGCTTTTTGCTGGCTAATTAGATATAAGGGTCTCACTGACTTTCCTTTACTACTAGATTACCCAAACTCCATCCTCAGATCTCAGTCTCTGGAGTAGCTAGGATTAGAAGCATGAGTCAGTGATGCCTGGCCAAAACAATTTTTAAATAAATAAATACATGAGTTTTAAGTCCAGAAAATTATTCATTCAGCACACAGTGCAAACCTATTAAGGCACAAATTAAAGACAAGAGAAATATCAATGTTTTTTCATTTAGGATCTTATCAGTAAATATCTTCGTTCATTTCTCTATTTAGTCATTATTTTAAGGATTACTGAGCACATGAGTATGTCAGGCTAGGTTCAAGGCATTTGGAATTAGACAATGGCCTAAAAGGACTAAAAGTCAGTGCCCTGGAACTAACAATCATTAGATAACAAAGATGGAGAGAGGCAGCGTGGAGATAAGAACAGGAGCTTACGATGACAGAATGACTTCAGATAAAAGGCTCCTAAAGACATGATTTTTGAGCGGGGGGCCTGAGAAACGAGCTACAGTATACAAGGTAAAAGTGGGGACCATTATCTCTGTGTAGTGGCACACTTCTGTAATTCTAATACTTGGGAAGTGAGGCAAATGGGTCACAAGTTCAAGGCTAGCTTTAGTTAATAGTAAGACTCTATCTTTAAAAAACAACAACAACAAAAACCAGGACTATCTTTGTGGCACAGGAAACACAGTGTAGAGAAAACTGGGCTACCTTTTATTTCATGACTCCAAGATAACTTGAGAAAGTCAATGTGACTTCATGAATATTAAATTTTAGGGAATTATGTATATGTGAAGTGATTTAAGAGTATAGTTTTCCCAAATAACAAAATTCCTAATTAAAGAGCATTTGTGCTTCAAGATACTATCATAAGTCAAATTTTTATAATACTAGTAACCTTTTCATGTTATACACCTTTTTCATAGGTGACATATAAAGCGTGACAATTGATTATCTCCATCTTATCAAGGTGCAATCTAAAATTCAAAGTAAATGACTAACTCCAGGTCTAGTAAATGGCTGAGCTAGACCTTGAACTTGAGCTGTTGCTGGAAACACCTTGTTCTTCCTAGTAGACAAAAATTTAGTGCCAACTCTAGGGTTTTTCACAAGATAACAGGAAAATGCTGTCGGAGAGCAATGTATCAGAGATGCCACTGGTCTGAAGAAGAAATCTATACAGATCCACTTTGTGTACTTGGCAGAGAGATTCAGGCCCAGGAAAGCTAAGGATAGCAGGCCATCAGGAAATTCAAATACCACAAGTTCAGCAGAATGATTTCTTTAACAAGGGAAACTGTCAAGAAGGACAAGACATCTTTCTTGCTCTCGAAGACCTAAAGAAGAGTCTCCTGTGCCAGCCTCCAGAGCAAAGTCAAGGCCTATACCTCAGAATGTCTCCATCTTCAAATTGTCTGCTTCAGTTTAGTGTTGTATTGCTCAGGGAGTATCAGTTGCCAATCATGCTTTTGTTATGTTTACATGAGAATTTTAGCCACCGCCCCCAGATTCTAGTGCCATCGCCAAGGCTGGCATACATCAGCAGAAGAATGGAATGATTATGAAATTTTAGCAAGCTGAGACAGACATGTAAACAAATGAATTGCTAAGTATATAAATAAGCTAACAGGTTAAGTAATATTAAGAGAACTGGAACACAGTGTAGAATAATGAAAAGAGTCTGAGAAAATAATTAGATACACATTATTTAAACAACAACAGAGATCACTGTGAAGAAATCTGTCAATTTGCTATCACTGCTTGAAAGAAAGTCAGTGCTCCATTGCAAGAGCTAGATTCTATAAGAAAGGGGCCTCTTAGGGGCTGGGAAGGTGGCTCAGTGGTAGAGCGCTTGCCTTGCATGCCTGAGGCCCTGGGTTTGATTCCTCAGCACCACATAAGCAAAAAGAAAAAAGCCGGAAGTGGTGCTGTGGCTCAAGTGGTAGAGTGCTAGCCTTGAGCTGAAGAGCTGAGGGACAGTGCCCAGGCCCAGAGTTCAGGCCCCACGACCAGACCCAAAAAAAAAAAAAAGAAAGGGGCCTCTTAGAACATGGGACCTCCTTTAGGTGTATATGCAATCCCCTTGCCAGTAAAGTGTAGTCATGTCTGATCAGGAACTAAAAGGACTAGTCTACTGGGGAAGCTTCCTCAGCTCCTAGGTGCATACAGGGGTCAAGGACCAGAAGAAGAAAGAATGTATGAATTATAGGATATGGACAGGATGCTACCCAGGATACCACAATCAGGCTAACATCCAAATCAAGTCAAAGGCAGAGAGTCAGGTAAAGAGCACATGAGACAGGGAATGGGTTCAGAGCCAGGCAACCAGCGAGAAAAGGAAAGATAAAATGAAATAAATAAATAAAATGATATGTGAACATCAGTCTCAGAGTTGGAGGTTATGGTTCCCAATTAACAGGCTATGCAACCCAAAAAGGACTAAGTGCCAGAAACTAGCTTGTTCCCCAAAGCTTCACAGAAATCACCACCATCTCCACCCTCTCCTTATCATCTCCACCTCCAATGTTACTTTTATCATCATTATCACCCCTATCATTACCACCTCTACCCGCACCTCCTCCCTTACTATTACTGCCATCACAACTATACCATCAGCACTACTAACAACATCACCTAACACTAACATTTTCTTCATTGCCACTACCAGCACCACTACCACCACCACCACCAATACCACCGACATAATTATGATCACTATTACTACTCCACAATCACTACCATCACTTCTAACACCCCTCCCCCATCTGTACAAACCACTTGACCACTATCACCTCCATCAACACCACCACTATCACCATCACCACCACCACTACCACCTCCAACCCTAACCTTACATCACCACCTCCATCCCCCAGTATCACCAACAACTGTTACCACCATCACTGGCACTTACTAGCACTGTCATCACTCTAGGATGGTCCCTTCACAGGCACAAAGTACCTAGAAGAGATTCTGAACTCACAGCCTTTTCACAGAGCTTTGAAAATGGAAAGCAACAGCACCATAAACACTATGGTCCACATAGCGCTTAAAGGGGCATAGTGTGGGGCACCAGTGGTTCACACCTGTAATCTTAGCTACTCAGAAGGCTGAGATCTCAAGATTGAGATTAAAGGCATTTAGGGCAGACAATCCCAAGGGATTCTTATCTCCAATTAACCAGTAAAAAGTTAGAATGAGAAATGTGGCTCAAGTAACAGGGTGCCGGATATGAGTGGGAAAATGCTAAGCAAGAGCTTAAGTCTTTGAGTTCAAGCCCCAGTATGCATATTCTCTCTCTCTCTCTCTCTCTCTCTCTCTCTCACACACACACACACACACACACACACACACACAGAGGAAGAGGAAACAGCTACAGTGGATTATGTTTTCAAATAAAACAATCATCAGGTAGCTACACCACTTTCTGAAGAAGGCATCATTATTTCATTTTCTGGGTGAGCTTCAGGGATATTATTCCTCACCGAGGGTCACACCATAGAAAATGATGCACCCGAAAGTCACACTCCACCCCACTTGATTCTATGGCTGATTCTATCAGTAGCTCTGCTGTGCTGCCTGGGAAGGAAATGAAGATTTAGCCAAGTACTTTGAGGGGTTCACTGTGAGTGGAGGAGACCTGTAAACATATCATGTCAAAACAATGTGAGAAGTGGTCTCAATATATTATGGAAAGAAGAAACTAGTTCTGCTTGGGCCGGGCGGGGGGGGTTGCTGGAGAAGACTGCTCAAGGGATGTGGCATGTGTGCAATCATGAAGAAAAGGAATAGTAGACAGTGAAGGGAACAGCTTTCCAGGTGATCCAAAGGACATGAAGCAGGGTGGACTTCCTCCTGTTGGCACTGTGTGTTTCCTACATTTCAGCTCTGGCCAAGCTGTCTGACAGCCTCCCTCAGGTCTGACTGAGCCGACCCAAAACTCCTCTACCATGCTCACAGACCCATGTTTCAGCCTTTGTTTTCTTCCAGCCCAAATTCCAGAGCTCAGGAAGCCTTCACATCCCAAAGAAAGTCCGGGATATATACAAACTGGTCTGCAAAACCTCAGGTACCCAATACTGGGCACTAGATGAAACCATTAGCCACAGGAGGATCAAGAACAGAGGCCAATCAGTGCTGTCCAGGGGGATTCTCCGACGCCCTTTCCCTGAATGGAGATAGCCCTGAAGCAGACCCAGGATGGACCTGTGAGTGCCCAAACAATACAAGCACGAGAGTTTAGTATTTCAGCAAATGCCAGCAAATATTCCTGAACCCAAAATCCTCTAATGCAAGGCATGGAGTGTGAACTTGGTAGGTCTTTTTTGAAAAGTAAGTTAGAAAGGAAATTGCCCAAACTAGGGGATAATGGAAGCAGCATATGATTGATTACACAGCTTGTAGTACTTTCCATGCCAAGAAAAAAATCATTGTAGCTATGCCTTTGGGATTGACGATATGGGTCCAAGAATATTCATTTGCATGTTTCCAAATAACTCCGAACAACGTTCTAAAAAGATGTCACTTTTCTGGTTACCTCTGAGGCACCTCATTTTTAAAGGAAATCCTCAACATTCACACACTGCCAGCACACCTTCTTACTTTCCTGACAATAAAGATAGCTCCTACCCAGATTCTTTACCCGGCTACCAAATCTCAGGATTCACTGTCTATCTCTTTGTCCACCAACCAGTATTTATCACATAATTACATTCCAGAGGCCTAATCTGTCAACTCAGAATGCACAGTGACATGGTTACATCAGTTGTCAACCTTTTGGGAGCTTACATTCCAATGAGGTATAACAGGACTGAATGTGTAAAACCACAGAAGGGAATCTCAGATGTAGTGGAACGTGATGCCAAGTAAGGCAGAGGGGTCAATCTTAGTTAGGCAGTCAGACAGGTCTCTCCATAAAAATGTGAGTGTGTGTTAAGAATGAGGAACCAGTCTTGTAAAGAGCTGGAGAAAGAACATCATGAAAAGAGCAGATACACAAAAAGGCTGAAGCAAGATTAATATTGGTTTATTGAAAGGACATAAAGAAGGCCAGGCACAGGAGAAGAAGGAGAGGAAGATAAAAGATGAAGATGAAAGAGGACAGTCTGGCAGGAGTTAAATTATTACAGAGCCTCATAAGCCACATTAAGAAATTTAGATTACATTTGAAATCCAATTGAAATCCACTGGAGGGTATGAAACAGGAGAAAGACATGAACTGATTTCCTTTTTAAAAGATATCTCTGGGTGGTTATAGGGAGAATGGGCCTGGTGGGCAAAGGGGGTGATTCAGCAGCTAGGGAAGGGGGGAGGGGGAAAAGGGGGAAGAGAGAGAGAGGGAAAGAGAGAGCGCACAGTAAATTAATCTAGGAATTAGGGTAGCAAAAGATTTTTTATTTTTCCTATAGAACTGACTAAAAGGAACATTTAGCTCCAATAGTTCAATATCATTACAAGTTTCTTCTGTAAGCAACAATAGTTTTGGTGGGTACTCTACAGTGTATATAAATTTCCCATTCATTAACATCTGTGACTTTCATGGAGCTCTCAACGTCTTTAAAGAAGCCTTTCAACCTGTTACAGAGAGCAGGAGAACACTGGGCAGTGGTCCCACATCATCAAAGCATCTCCACCCGTGATCATCAAGGATGGCATCTACAATTTCATTTGAACGAAGGATTTCTATGCTTAAACCACATGACTGCAGTGAGGTAGTCTGCCTAACTGTCCCCAACACCTATTCTCTCCTTCCTTCCAGAAATAGAACTGTCCCAATTTTTACCCTTCACGTGGCAACTCAGTCAGAGACCACATTTCTCAGCCTGCTTTGAAGATAGAAGAGGTGTTATGATAAAGTTCAGGGCAATGGGTAGTAAAAAGAAATATACTTAACTCCTGGCCATCCCTTTACCAATGAAGCTGGTTATCATCCACGTTCCCCTTTGAACTGCCTGCAACATGGTGACAGCCATAGATGGACCCAAAAATGGACTTCAATTGAGGATAGCAGGAGACATCCACAGCTGGATCCTTGGACCCCTGGTCTCTTGGAATAGATCTACCCACTGTCAAATGCTCACTTACCTATGGACTAAGTGACAGGGAAATAAATACTGTTTCCTTTGCTTTCAGTGTGACAGCATCTTAGCATTAACCTAGGCAAGTCTCAGGAGCCAGTGAGTGATCTGTCATGTCTCTTCTTTCTACTCTGCAGTAAACAGTAATAATGCTCTACTGGACATTACAGCAAGTAAACACATTATCTACAGGTGGTGTGTGAAAACTGAATAAAAAATAACCCTTTGTTGTTTTGGAGAAATGTTGATTAATGCAGCATCTCCTAACCTACCCTGAATGATAAACCTTGGTTGAAAAGAGCCGTTCTAAAGCCTGGATTACATCAGACCAGAGAACTACATTCATCATCTGGGGTTCTGAAAAATATTGACGTTTAATTCTACCCACCTGCACTCCTGGCAATCCTGATTTAATTAGGCTAAGATGTGGCCAGGCAGAAGGATCTGTGAGCTGAAAGTGCAGCCAAGGTTAAAATGTGCAGACCTTGTGAACCATATAGCAATGGATCCTACATGGTTATTTTTACTAAACTGTATTGCAGTGTGATGAGAGATATCAATATATTGAAATGTTTAAGGAAAAACTTCAGAATTCAGAATTATTCATTAGTAGGTCACCAATATTCAGATTCTAATGTATTATTTTATACAATTTCAACTTTATGAAAATGTGAGATAAATTTCTCTCTACTTTCAGCATAGGAAACATTAGCCAAAGCAAACTTACTTTGACACTTGGACATTGTAAGTCTTGCAAATGATCTTGCTTTCCCCTCTGAGTAGTGCCATTAAAAGGTCACAGTCATGTCAGAGAACAAGATTTCAGTGCCACCAACTCTGTGTACTTGTCACACTGTCTTACCCAGTTTTTCCCCTTAGTTCATGAGATTCATTTATGATATCATATAAGCTAACTGAAATCATTCCCAGAATAAGGCAGGATATAAATATATTTTTACATAATGGAGAAGAAGCATGTGCTACTAACTGGAAGAGGAATGAGAAGGAAAACAGTTGTCAAGTGCCCCAGCTTATATTTGTGTAGCCATCATCTTGAGCAGCTATAACTAAATATCTCAGAATGGGGGACCTGGACAGCAGGGATCTATTTCTCACAATTCTGGAAGCTGAAAATTTCAAGCTGGAGGTACTAGCCTATTTCGTACTTGGTGAAGGCTCTTTACCTGGCTTGTAGACAGAACCCCTCTTACTGTTTTCTCACATGACAAAGAGCAAATCCTGGTTCTCCTTTCCTTACAAGGGTCCCAGTTCCAACATGGAGCCTGACCCTAACAATCCCATCTGAACAAGACATTCCCAATCTCTTTTTCTTCAAATGACATCACCTTGGTTAGGGGTTCAGTACTTATGTTTCTTTGGGAAATACATTCAGTATAAAAGCAGCCAGGCAGCCAGGCGCTGGTGGTTCATGCCTGTAATCCTTAGCTATTCAGGAGGCTGAGATATGAAGATCACGGTTCAAAGCCAGCCCAGGCAGGAAAGTCTATGAGACTCTTATCTCCAATAAACTACTAGAAAACCGGAAATGGCGCTGTAGCTCAGGCAGTAGAGCACTCGCCTTGAACTGAAGAGCTCAGGGACAGCGCCCAGGCCCAGAGTTCAAGCCCTATGACCGACAAAAAAAAAAATAGCCAGGCAATTTAAAAATATGAGGCCTGTCTTACTGTCACTTAAAAGCAGAAATTCCTTCCTTCCTTATTAGAAAACAGGCAATCGTGGCAGTCTGTTCACAAGTATCAGGCCCCTGAGAAATAAGAAAGATGCAAGAAAGTAGGTATTGAAAGCTCTCAATGCAGCATTTGCACAAGGTGAGAATCAACCTTGTTGTTCCACTCACCTTCAGCAAAGTTCCAATATGGAAACTTTTGTTATTCTGTATTATAGATTGAAAGGCCCATTAGCTCCTTGCTCTTCCTGGAGCTGTAATAATTGAAATAGCAAGAACTGCACTACTCACTCCTCAGCAGACTTCCTCTTAATAGCTTCCAGGATACTTATCTGAGAACCATCTCACCACATTTCACAAATGCTTCATTCTTGACAACCCACTCTATTCTTTGTACATCCTTTTATGCCTCATGCATATGCCTGACTGGATTATAAATTCCAGATCAATTACCCTTCTTCTCTAGACTTGTCCACATCATTTCTTCATTGCATTCTAAAAGAATGAACTCATCAAAGTTTTCCAAGCTGGGCACCAATGGCTCACACCTGTTACCCTAGTTTCTTAGGAGGCAGAGATTTGAGGTTCATTGTTTAAAGCCAGCCCAGGCAGAAAAGTCCATAGGACTTTCATCTCCAATAAACTACTCAGAAAAAGCTGGAAGTGGCTCTGTGATTCAAGTGGTAGACCATAAGTCTTGAGCACAAAGAGGCTCAGGGACAGCACCCAGGCCATGAGTTCAAGCCCCAGGACCAGCAGGAAAAAAAAAAATTTCCAGACATTGAATTATCCTAGCCTTTATGAATTCATCCCAGCAGCTAAGTGACACAGACTTACCACAACAGGTACCATTCAGGCCCACAACATGATGCTCAAAAAGTAGGGTGCTTTGATACACTGAAGACTTGAAACAAGGAGACTGGAAGTTTCTCTCACCATCTCCTACCCACCTGTTGCCTGTCATCTTGCCTCCTCTAAAACAAGTCACAGAAACTAAAATTCTCCCACATCAGAACAGATCATAGAAACTAGAACTCTTGTATCCTAACACAAGCCACCCTAAGGACAAATTCTGTGCCCCATGCATAAGAAGGAATGCTACACAGAGGGGGCAAGAAGAATCAGAATTGGGCTTGCTGGATTCCCACTCAGTCAATCCGAGTAGATAAGGTTCTGTCCATAAGTTCCACACAGCTATCAATTCTTCACCAAACCTAAGCAGAAAAACTGTTTCCCCTGGGTCCTCAGGCCTTCGTTTATGAAGGTTCTTGTCCCATGTAAAAACACATCGATTAATTTGTTATGCTTTTCTCTGTTGATCTTCCTCGAGCAAGTGTAGGTACTGAAGTTTTCTACATAGAATGTACCATTTTCTACCAAACAGAGTGAGGTGACCAGACCCTCTGCAGACATGCCTCACATACCATAGCAGAGCTTGATGCAACTGTAGGGGTCACCTCTTCCCCTCTTCTCAACCTTACTCTGCATAAAGGGAAGTGGAGCCTGAGAGACATTAATTCAAGCAGTCATCCTGTGTCAACTTGTGTTGTATTCCAGAAGGTCACT
Source organism: Dipodomys ordii (assembly GCF_000151885.1). NCBI lineage: Eukaryota > Metazoa > Chordata > Mammalia > Rodentia > Heteromyidae > Dipodomys > Dipodomys ordii. Next base: position 5,194,388 of record NW_012267221.1, read on the forward strand.
GCTTAGTCAGCTACTTTAAACTTCGTACATATTTCCTTATTGAAAAATATTGTTATGACAGAAATTCTGTGCTGGATTAGTGTACAAAATCTTGTCTAGGACTAATGCGATGGGTAGTACTGACAGTGGCTAAACCATCACACGAATGTACTTTAAAATTACTAAACTGTCTAAAACATAGTGAGGATGGCAGTTTCACAATGTATATATTTTACACCATTTGTGGGGGGAAAATCTCTCACTTAACTCATCCCTGAAACACATGAGCAAGGAGGAAGAGAAGAAAGAATTTGCCAGAATTCCCTAAGGGAGTTGTTCCTCCTCTTCCTCAGCCAGAGTTAGCTTCCCTAGGAATGGCTATGCCTTAGCCACAGTATTGGTGCATAAGCTATGCCAAGCAATGAGATCCAAGACCTATGTGTATTGTGTCTTCTAGGAAAGAAGGCATGCTTAAGAACACAGAATTATATGCAGATGAGCATGGTATGGCAGGCAGACAGAGGAAGAAGCAGCCCTGATGAAGTCATGAATATCTGGAACAAGCCACACATGAGGTATGTAGTCCTCTTCTGTATTTGCACTATGTGATTCAATAATTCTATACTTTATCCAATTTGTGCTGAGTTTCTCCTTCCTTAATAGATTCAATTCCAGCATATATACAGATATATGTATATATATGCACACATATATGCACACATATATTTATTTATACATATATATATGTTTATAGTAGAGGAGGAGAGGGAGGGAGGGAGGGAGGGAGAGAGAGAGAGAAAGAGAGAGAGAGAGCTTGTGGTGGTGGTATATGCCTATGTATATATATGCACACATATATTTATTTATACATATATATATGTTTATAGTAGAGGAGGAGAGGGAGGGAGGGAGGGAGGGAGGGAGAGAGAGAGAGAAAGAGAGAGAGAGAGAGCTTGTGGTAGTGGTATATGCCTATAATCCCAGCTACATATATACCTAACTGATTTTCATTTACTTCCTCTCTGAAACCATCTCCCACCAACCACTCTCTTTTTTCCCAGACAATGCTCTCCTTCTTCCAAAGCCTTCATTCTAAGGTTCATCCCAGCCACATATTCACCTTCTCTTACCCTCCCTCCTCTTCTACTATTCACCTGGATCCTCCACATGTTCAAGTGCACATAAGTGATTATGGATGTGTTTCAGCTGAGCCTAGGGTCACAAAGTTTGTGTTTATATCCATGTGTGCAGGTCAACAGGGAAGACATGCTGGCTGGAGAGGGCAGTTGTTACTAGCCACAAGTTCTGTGGTCAGTCTGAGCAAAGGCAGAATGATGTCTCTTTCCTAGGGGGACTCAACAGACAGATGCAGGCCAGAGCTGAAGAAGCTGATGTGGACAGATATCTGGAGATACAGGGCCCAAAAAGTGCCTGAAGGCCTGAGGACAGAGTGACCAGAGTTGAGAAAGTCAGGAGGCCAGCCTATCCAGACTGGGCTGAAGAAAGCAACACTGTCCTCACAGAAGAACGAGGTACCAGTGCAGCAGAAGATGCCTTCATCCCAGGCATAGTGGCAGATAACCACAAAGGGATAGTGCCACATGCCTGTGAAAGATGCCTTCTGGGCTTACAGAGGAGATGGTAGGAGCAAAGAGCGAGGGTACTACATCCCCACAGGGAGAAAGTGAACAAGCAGTCATGCATAGTTAATGTGGATGTACTATATCTTCTGCTTCTCCTTCCTCTTGTTCCTCATGGTCCATTAATGATTAAATCAAAGGTGTACAGGTGGGTGGGTTACAGGGCCATGCCTATCACACAAAGGAGAATTCAACAAATGAACCAGCAAAATAGTGATAGAGCAGAGCCAGAGGAGAGCTGGTGCACAAGAAACAGCTTCATGGAGAAGGTTCCAGTGGGGTTCTGACAGATGAAATGATTATTGTCCAGAGGAAAGAGCTTGGGGTGGTGATGCATGCCTATAACCCCAGCTATTTAGGAGGCAGAGGTAGGAGGATTGAGACCAGTCACAGCCAGGAAGGATGAGACTCTATCTGGAAAATAAAGCAAAAGAAGTTGGAAGTGTGGATCAAGTACAGGTCCTGAGTTCAAACTCGAAACGAACAAACAAAGGGAAGGCAGAAAGGAAGAAAGGTGGGAAGGTAGGAAGGAGGGAGAAAGGGAGCGAGGGAAGAAAAGAAAGGAGAGGAGAGGGGAGGGGAAAGGAGGGGAGGGGGGAAGGGAGGCAGGAAGCAAGCAGAGTCCATTTTTAAAAGATACAACATAGGTGGGCATCAGTGGCTCATGGCTGTAATCCTAATTACTCAGGAGGCTAAGATCTGACAATTGAGGATTCTCAGATAAATCCAAGAGATTCTTTTTCTTTTTTTTTCGGTTGGACCTGGGGCTTGAACTCTGGGCTCGAACTCTGTCCCTGTGCTATTCAGCTCAAGGTGAGCAGTCTACCCCTTAAGCCAAAGCACCACTTCCAGTTTTCTAGTGGTTTATTGGAGATAAGAGTCTCACGGACTTTCCTCCCCAGGCTGGCTTTGAATCTGGATCCCCAGATCTCAGCCTCCTGAGTAGCTAGGATTACAGGTGTGAGCCACCAGCACCCGGCTACCAAGAGATTTTTATCTCCAATTAACCAGCAAAAAGCCAGAAGTGGAGGTATGACTCAAAATAGTAGGTGGGGGGGGGGAGGAGATGGGAAGGGGAAAAAAAAATAGTAGAGCACCAGCTATAAGTGGAAAAAGCCAAACAAGAGCCAAGAGGCCAGGAATTCAAGCCCCAGTACCAGCATGAAGGAGGAAAGAGGAAGGAGGAAGGAGGAAGGAAGAGGAGGAGGCAGCCTAGCATGAAGGACGGATTGGCATAAAGCCCACAGGGGTTAAGTGTAAACCGGGATATGTGTAGCTGATTTGCAGCCACAAAGGCTTAGGGCATCCAGGAGAAACCTGGTGACAAATGGACCCAGGGACATCAGGACCTGTGTTTGGTAGTGGGCTTGGTGGTGCTAGGCTTTTTTGGAGCTTTTCTGCTCAAGGCTAGAGCTCTATCACTTTAAGCCACAGCTCCATTTCTGGTTTTCTGGTGGTCAATTGGAGACAAAAGTCTCACTGACTGCCTGAACTGGCTCTGAACCACAATCCTCAGATTTCAACCTCCTGAGTAGCTAGGATTTGCACCAGCCACTCAGCTGTGGTATGTTTTTCTAAAGATGGTAAAATGTATGAATTCCTAAGGCTCCTGGGAACTTTTACATTTTTTAAATAGGCTGCTCGTTAACCCAAATCATCTTGAAATTGTTGGAACTTCAGGCAGAGAGACAGAAAAGCAATCAAGTCTCAAAAAACAGGTATTTGGGGTCAGGGGTCCACTCCAAGCAGTTTCCCCTTTCATTCCTCCCTTCTTACCCCCTCCTGAGGGGCTGGCTGGCTACTTTGGGACCTTTCTCCACTTAGAACCCAGCCTTGGTGAAGCATTCAAGTCTGCTGCTTTGTCGTTGCTGTTGTTTTACACAAGGCCAGGGGTAAGATGAAGGTCTGGATAATGGCAGAGTGTTGTATAAATTCAAAGTTTATTCTATCTGCCCAAATATCTTTCCAGATCTCCTACTATGAAAGTATTTCACACTGTATTTGATTTACTGATCTATACTCTTAAAATAGTTAAAAATTGTGTTAAAAACACATCTAAGCCTTTGCTTTTAAAAAAAATTAACACCTTAGTCTTATGTAAAACTACTAGTTTAATAAATGCTTGGGAATACGGCATTTCCTGGGTATCTCTAGAAGTATAGAAATACTAATATTAATGTAGAAATACTCCTAATACTCATGGTACACAAAACTCTTAATAGTGCCAATTTGTCATCTTATTTTAAAGATACTATCTGGTTTAATATTCATTGTACATGACTAAAAGAAGTATTTATAGTGTGTTAAAGAAATACAACCACCAATGCAAAAAAAAAAAAAATCAGCCCTCCCTACCACAGTTCTCAACACAAGAGACCACAGAATCAAATATCTCCCAAACTAAATCAGCCCTCAAGCTTTCTGAAATTAGCAAAGAATGTTTGCAGCTGACCTATTTCTCCCGCACACGACTGTGTTGATAATTGACTTTTGTCCCCCAGGGAAGTGCTCAAATATAATTGAGCAGCACCTGCCACATAGAGTACAGTTTTATATGCCCAATAATTCCCATAAATATTGTACTTAGCTTGGGACTTGAGCACTCTGCCTTCTCCTTAATCGTAGTGCTCAGAAAAAAAATATAATTACCAAAGCTGCATTATTAAGAACATCTAGATAAAGCACAGGAAGCATCTGAATTACAAATATCCAGGACATAAAACTTTTTTTAAATAATAGAAATTGCCATTTCTTTGTTGTGATGTTCTATTATATGCCCTCTCACCACGGACAGAGCCATTGATGACAAGGTCAGGGTCAGAAGCCTGATTTCTATGCCGATCAATGGTTTAACCAAAGAATTTATCCAGCTCTAAGACTTGAGACCATAACCAAATAAATAAAAACGTGACCCCCCTCCCCACTGCTCCATTCAAGGGATGGAAAGCCAACTTCACTTCCAGCTGCAAGCCAATGTCTGCACTCTTAAACCAGGAGCTGCCACTGAACCCCTGGGGACCAGAAAAAATATAGTATGAATTGTAAAGACCTCCAAAAATATTTTTTAAAAATGTAACAACAGTCACAAAATACCAGACACTGCTGCATGAGGCAGAATAGACAAACACACAGAGACAGAGTGGATTAGTGTCTGAGGAAGAGAATGGGGAATGGCTGTTGATGGTAATAAACTTTCTGAGGGGAGATGAAAATGTTACACTATGATGACAACAGAAAACCTGTAAATTTCTGAAATATCACCTTCCCTTTTGCTGCTCAAGACACACACACACATGTACACACTTGAGACAAAATATGAATGCAGAGCTTATTGAGCATCTTAGCTATAACAGTGCTCATTGTACCCATCTATATAGCTCTGAATCATAATTAACATTTGCATTGTTAACCTCAGCAGCAGCACTAGGCCATTTGAAAAGATTACAGAAGGAATGATAAATTTATTGGCAGAAGGTACTGTATATTTCCATGACTGCTGAGTCCTCCGTGTATTAAAAAAGAAACTGCAAAATATTTTCCATAAGGAATAGCGAAATATCCTAATATATGGACACCGTCAACACTCAGAAGCATCCCACTCCTAGTGATTCTGACAGCCCAGGAAAAAGTACATTCATTTCACGTTTATAAAATATTTCCTCTCAGAACAAATACTGCTTCAGCAATTAAACTGCAACCCTGGAGAAAGATTTATCCACCAACAGAAAAGAATATGAAAGAAAAAATAAAGCAGACACAATATGTCATCCAAATGATTAACAAAATGACTGGAAAGCTCCAGTATCTGTTGAACAAATTTTATAGCCACTTCATAATCAATGCTTTCCACATCTAAAACACAAATACTGGATGTCTTTCCTTCAGACTCAAGTAATGGCCTCTACTCTGTTTATGTGTATAATAAGTAAAGTTATGTACAAGAAAGTAGGAAAGTTTCCAGAGGGACATGTTTAGTAAAAACAAGATCTGTCTTCAAAGAGTGACAAGGATATATGTGAATATATGCCAACCAAGTGCTGCTAATACACTAGTCTTGTCTGTCTGACTGTCTCTCTCTCTCTCTCTCTCTCTCTCTCTTTCTCTCAGATTGCTTGTCACTATTCTTAGTTGAAACCAGTAAAATTAAATTTCCTTAAAATTGAATTGATAGTATAGAGTTGTCATAAATATACGCTTCTATTTCTGCTTTGCCATGATTTGGATAAGTGTCTTCCAAAGGTCTATGTGTGACAGTCTTGTTCCCCATGGTGGCATTATTGGGAGATAGTGGACTCTTTGAGAGGTGGGCCCCATGGGAAGATCTGTAGGTCACTGGGAACACGGTCCTGAGAAGACAGTGGGACCCCATTCCCTTCTCATCTGGGTCAGGAGGTAAGCAGTTTTGCTCTACCACATGCTCCCACTATGATGTGCTGCTTAGCCACAGGCCCCAAAGCAATGAGGCCAACTGATGACAGACTGAAATTCTGAAACCATAAGCCAAACTAAACCTATTGTTTCCCCTTTGTTTCGTTTTTCTGATGCTGAGGATCAAAACCCAGGGCCTCGCCCATGCTAGGCAAATACTACCCACGAGCTAAGTTTCCAGCCCGTCCTCTCTCTTTATAAGCTATGGAAAGCTGACTAACATAGGTCACTACCTTCCCATCACTATCCCCCCTCCATCCTCTAGCACTCTAGTATGTATGATTAAAGCCATGTGAAATTCCTGGTGTGTTTCTGCAAGATCAAATTCAGAACTTCTCCTCTAGAATGAAGAGTACAACATGCTGTGCCTGGCTGTGGGTCTGGTTCATGAAGCATAGGGTATGTAGCTGTGTGAAGGAAGGAAAATGCCAACTGCTTAAACCAATGTGTTTTCCTGGGAGTTGCTTGGACACAATAACCTACCTCTTTTTCAGACTTTTCAATGTGACACTTTCTAATCTGAAGAAGTACTAGGTATGACTGAGGGTGGTACAAGCTGGCACCACCAGTGTGGTGTAACCCACTGGCTTTGATGACAAGAAGAGTCCCGAGGCTCCACACTCACCAGAAACACTTCATGAAGGGTAATCTCTGAGAAGTGATGCTTTTGAAGCCTATGACCCAGACCCATTGCACACACTGGGAAGAGAACTCCAGCAAAAAGGGAACGAAGGAAGCACTCTGCAAAATGATGCTAAGAACCAGGCAAGGTGATGCACACCTGCAATCTCAGCACTCAGGAGGATAAGGCACTAGTCTGAGTCCGGCCTGTGCTACTCAGTGAGACACTGTCAACAAGTTACTAGAAAGAGTGCAAAAACTCAGAGAACTATAGAGCAGCATTACACCTACGTGGTCACTCTCCATACATCTGGAAACAGTGTCAATCTATCCTCGATGATGCCTGCAGAGCTACAAACTGCTTACGCTGGTGGAGACTTGTGCTTTGAGTCTGAGCTTCAGAAATAAGACCACAAAGTACTGGCCACTAAGGAAGATGAAACTGGACAATGGTATGACCACAGCCAGAAGATTATCATCCCCAGCTCTGATTGGCACAGATAAAATCGCTGAGTTAGCAGACTCACCAGTAATGGAAGACTAGTTTCCATACTTTGCTACACATGTGGCCCAGTAACATGCTGGAATATTCTCTCCAGTTCTGCCTTTGCTTTTCTCCTTGTTGAAGGAGTAATATTTACTTCTTGAGACCCAGGGGCACCACTGGGGCAGCAAGTAGAATAATGAAGGGGAGGCTAAAGGGCAAACCAAATTATTTTCAGATTAGGTTTCCATACAAATTGCTGTAATTTCTTAGAAAGATTAAACCTTGAATCAAAGACTATATAAGTCTCAATAGAACCTTATCTTACTAAAGAATATATTGTTGTTTATTTAACATAAATTTAAGGAACTCTGCGTACCATGAACAGAGACTCAGAGATAAGCCACAATTACTGGTTAACTGGCAGCTACCCAGTAATTAGATTTCTCAATCAGAAACTTCATAAATTCAGATCAATTTATTCAAGCCAGAAAGCAACAGTTTGCCAAGACAGACAGAGTTCTTTCTTGCTCTGTCACATTTCGATTTGAGAAGACTCACACAGAAAAATTCAGGAAGAATAAACTTTTTCTTCAAGTTCTTGGTAACTAAGCAAGGACCCTCAATTTACAACAACAACAATCTTCTGACTTTCCTGACAAAAATGACTCCTGTCTTCCAGGCAACAGCTAAAATCTTAAAAGGGCTGTGCCCGGCCTGGCCTGTTTCTCACAGATGCTCCTGACCTTCCAGGGCTGTCATATCTCAGGAGACCCAAGGCCTGCAGGCTGCTATGTAGTCTCCTGGTTCAGCTGGCTGCCACCTGAGCTCAAGCAATGGCAAATGACTGGGGGGGGGGGGTGCCAGGGTGTATCTCTTACTGTTCTTCTTTCACAGAGGTGCTGTCTACTTTATGTTGAGTTTCATTGTGTTTATTGTCCTTGGTGGTACTGCAGATTGAATTTAGGATCTCATGCTTGCTAGACAAGCACTCTACCGTGGAGCCATGTCCCCAATCCTTCTCAGGTAAGGCCTTCTACTTTTGACTGTGTGGCCTCTGACAGCCATCTTCCTACATCCAAATTTGCTTCCTAAGTAGATGAGATTACAAGCTACATCCTCCTTTGTCTCTCTCCTTCTCAGAGGGATTCCTAGATTTTAGCTCCTGCCAGATGACTCCAGGCATTGAACTTTAGTAGCATTCTCCTCCCTAGTCTTCTAGCATAAGGTGACTGTGGCTTCCTGCTGTGGCCAAATTCTAGGCCTAGTTTCTGAGCTCTCCCATCACCTGTTTGGCCATGCCTTTATGTCACATTTCCTCCATTGTAAAAATACAATACAATAAAGTGAATAACTCAAGTAGTTTTGATAGATCAACAGTTTTTTTTTTTTTTTTTTGTCGGTCGTGGGGCTTGAACTCTGGGCCTGGGCGCTGTCCCTCAGCTCTTCAGCTCAAGGCGAGCGCTCTACCACTTGAGCTACAGCGCCACTTCCGGTTTTCTGGTGGTTTATTGGAGATAGGAGTCTCACGGTCTCTCCTGCCCGGGCTGGCTTTGAACCGCGATCCTCAGATCTCAGCCTCCTGAGTAGCTAGGATTACAGGCATGAGCCACCAGCGCCGGGCTCTAGATCAACAGTTTTGATAGACTCTGGCTGATATAGTGTCTAAGTAAATAAACATATAAATTACTCTGTATGAACTATGAACCATGTAAGCAAAACATGCCATCCTAGATGGAACTGGCAAAGAACCCAAGGCTCTAGACTCTCCCATTGACACTTGTTCCTCACCAAAATCACCCAGTTCAAGAACACTTCTGGAGCCAGGCACATCTCTGTGCTACCACTCAGAGGCTGAGACAAGAAGAACTCAAGTCCAAGACTAGCCTGGGCTATATAGCAAGACCTTGCCTCAAAAATGAAAAACAAGCTGGGCACTGGCGGCTCAAGCCTGTAATCCTAGCTACTCAGGAGGCTGAGATCTGAGGATCACGGTTCAAAGCCAGCCCGGGCAGGAAAATCCATGTAAGACTCTTATCTCCAATTAAACACCAGAAAACTAGAAGTGGTGCTGTGGCTCAAGTGGTAGAGCTCCCTCCTTGAGCTGAAGAGCTCAGGGACAGCACCCTGGCGCAGAGTTCAAGCCCCACAACCGACAAAAAAAAAGGAAGAGAGAGAGAGTGAGAGAGAGAGAGAGAGGCAAGCATATCATTTCTAGGACTTAAGAGGAATGAGGGCCACATGCCCCTTCATGCACCCATATCCGACTGACCCTCTGTGTCTGTCTTTATTACTCAGAGATAAAGAGAGTTGTCGTTAAAAACAAAAGAAAACAGTAGCCCAAATCCATGTGTACTGTTTTCCTTCTGTCACTGTCTATTACTGTGACCTTTATATCCTTGGGCCTATGTTGTATTTATCTGAAAATGAGGAATTGAAGTTTTGTCCATCTGCAATCTCTTCCTGTTCTAAAATACTGTGATTCTCTAAGTTTATGGATAAATTTGGCATATCTACCCGCCTCTAGGCATATGATTATTCTTAGCTATGTAGAAAGCCCCAATACCTTCTGCTGCTGAGTTCGCATTTCATCAGAGAAACACGTCTATAACCAGTACTCAAATTATAATGCAAAGAATTTGTCTGACAACTTGTATTATTATAGTATCAACTCAGAATCTGAATATGTTTTAGATCTCTAAATACGATGTAGGTTCACTAGATTATTGTGAGGATCCTCTGATTAACATACCTTAAAACACACTCCGTTGCCTCCCTGAGTCAGATGATTCTAAAGATGGTTAAGCCCTGTCTTCTATCCACAAGCTCTATTTTTTAATGAAATTTTATTAGATATCATTCTAGGTCTTACTTTTCTCACTTGAATGTATTAATGTACTTCCATATCATTTCATACAGATTTACTTTACTTGTTCTTTAATGGCTGAATAGTATTCTGTCAATATCGTGTTATTCAATCCTTCTCTGACTGCTAAACATGTTGTATGTTGTTTTTGGTTTTTTGGGGGGTCCCAGTTGTGGGGCCTGAACTCTGGGCCTGGGCGCTGTCCCTCAGCTGTTCAGCTCAAGGCTAGTGCTCTACCACTTGAGCCACAGTGCCACTTCCGGCTTTTTTCTTTTTGCTTATGTGGTGCTGAGGAATCAAACCCAGGGCCTCAGGCATGCAAGGCAAGCGCTCTACCACTGAGCCACCTTCCCAGTCCCTGTTGTATGTTTTTTGGGAAGGGTCTTATTTGTTGCCTAAGCTGGCCCCAAACTCCTAGACTCAAGCCATCCTCCTGTCTTGGCCCCTTGAGAAGCTGGGACCACAGACACTCACCACCACTCCCAGCTATGACTAATCTTAAATTATAATTGGTTTAAAAATGATCAAATACAGGGCTGTGTGTGGTTCAAGTGGCAGAATACCTGCATAGAAAGCGTGTAATTTGGGTTCAATCTCCAGCAGGATAAATTCACACATGTATGTATTATGTATGTACACTTGTATGTGTGTGTGTATATATATTCAAATGCTTTTGGTCCCTATTGCATATATATATTTTATTTAATATATGGGTGTATATATATACATATTGTGTATATTTTTAAATACTTTTTTCTAGCACCTATTGAATATAGTCTTCCTTTAATTTTTCATATAACCTTTTTTTTGTGTGATGGAAATCAGGGCCTTGCATATCCTAGGCCATCCTTCCATCTAGACTGAATAATCTTTAACTTAATTTGAATAGTAGTTAACACTGAATTTGATTTACTATTTTTGTGCTTCCTTTTACGCATACTTCTTTGGCAATATGACCTTGTCACACTCCATCAGAAGACTGTCTCTTTTCTCTCCCCTTGTAAAGGGTCAGGCTCTCAGCAAATGCAAACCGAGTGACATGGTACTTCCTGTGGAACTGAGGGTGAGGAGAACAGCGCTTCCACTGTGCCTATGGGGATGCTGCTGCTTGAACCCAGCCACCACATTATCAGGAAGCACAAACACCTACGCCCACTCTCAGGTGGAAGGAAGCTCCGCCCTCTGCCAACAGCTCTACCTGAGTTCTCAGCTGGCACCCAGCACCAACTGCCAGCCACACATGTGAGGCAGTCTTGGACCTTCCAGCCAACTCACTGTCCACAGACCATCACATGAAGTAGAGCTGTCTGCCCAGTGCACAGACATGAATTGTTGTTGTTTTAAGCAGGAGGCATGCCCTTTAAATGAAGCATTTATTGTTGGAGTAGAACCTCAAACCTAATGCATATCAAGTTAGCCCTCCATTCATCTATTCCTTTATTTGTCCAAATGAGAATTACTGAACAGCTGTTCTGCTAGGTGCACAAAGATCAAATGCAGACATATCTCGCATTATGGAACTCAGTGCCTGGACAGGGAAATAGACAGTAACAGAACATCATATTTTGAATCTTAATGGTTGTTGTGCTATTGAAACAGGACATTAGGCCCTGGCTCTGGAAGCCTCAGGATAGGGAACTGGCCTCCTCAGAGAGGTTAAAAAAGGAAGTGAGTACTAAACTCATAAATGCAAAGGAAGGTTCAAAGCCACATAGGTAGAGAGGATAGCAAGAGTCCTTCACATAAATGGCCCAGCATATGCAAAGCCTGTGTGGCAGGAGGAAAAGTAATATACTCAAACTCTGTATCTAGATCTACATCATGGCTCAAGATAAGGCTGGGACCCGGCACCAGTGGCTCACACCTGTAATCCTAGCTACTCAGGAGGCTGAGATCTGAGGATCACGGTTCAAAGTCAGCCCAGGCAGGAAAGGCCGTGAAACTCTTATCTCCAATAAACAACAAGAAAACCGGAAGTAGCGCCATGGCTCAAGAGGTAGAGTACTAACCTTGAGCTGAAGAGCACAGGGACAGCACCCAGGCCCAGAGTTCAAGCCCCACGACCGACAAAAACAAAAACAGATAAGCAGGTAGGAGTCAGGCCTGTAAGACTCTTGCAATCATCCTAAGAGTGGACCTAACAAGAAGAGGTGAACAAACTAATTTCATTCTGAGCAGATTTTTCTCTTCTATTCCCAATGTGAAGAGGAATAACAGATTACTTTGCACAAACTGTATATGCAGTGACACCCATGGGTATTCAGCACTCAATGAGGAAGGTCCTTATTACATTTCACTGTATTATTTGCATACACCTCTGTTTCTCAAACCAGACTACACAATCTTTTCAGCACAAAAGCTGTACCTCAATTATCTTTTCATTTTTTTCCCCCTCACAATAGCTAACACAGTGCTGGACCCACAGCAAAGACCACTAAAGTGCTACCTAGAAATGGAAAACACATATAAATAATCCGTTCATACTAGCCTGTAGAATGCAATATCCTGGGAGAAAATTCTATGGCCACACTTGGAAAGCCTTTGCAATGATAGCAATATTTTTAAGGAAACCTTGCTGTAAAAATATCATTGTCTTATTTTAGACACTCTTGAACGTCATCCTCAATGAAGAGCAAAAACGGTACATCACCTTTCCATAAAGTGGCTGGCTTTGTATACACTTTGAAGATCATTTCTGGGTCACTCATATATTTCTCTCCTTTCAGTGACAAAAATATTTAATCTTCTCACCTTTCCTCAAAGAAGCCCTCTAGCTGCTCCCTGGATTTATTCCAAAACCTTCTAAATTGTGGAGGCCAGCAATCCAATAGACCAGGAAGCAAGGTAAAAGATGGCTGTAGGACTTTGTGAGCAGTCCTTAATGTGGCAGCAGGCTCTCTTTCCTTTGTCTTCGTTTTGAAGCTAATTCCATGTGTGCATATGTGTATGTGTGTATATGTGTATGTGTATTCACACATACACATAAATACCAATAATGACACTCTTCAAAGAACAAAGAAAGTTTCATTAAGTTTGCAAATGCCCTATCCTTCACCCTAGTCTTCACTAATACATCACATTGCTTTTTTAAAAAATTTTAGTGAAAGCTTTTCCCCCATATATGTTAATAATGTAAGCAAGAAAATAAGCAGCAGATTTTATTGGTGTTATAATTTGGATATGAAATGTCCCCCAAAGACTCATCTATGTTGAAAGCTAAGTGTTCAGAGGTGTTAGGTGTTAATCCAATCACACATGAGGTTGGCCTTAAAGGACATATCTTGTCCAGTGTTCTCTTTCTCCTCCTCCTGCTCCCTCCGCTCTTGCTTTTCTTCAGCTGACTGGAAGAGAGCAAGACCACAAAAACAAAGCCAAGTGACCATGGTCTGATACCTGTGAAATGAGCCAAACTCCACCTTTGTGTTCTTTTGAGTTAATTTTCTCCAATACTTATCATAGGGACAGAAATCTAACAACACAATTAACATCTCCAGAATCTTCTTCCTGTACACAGGCACCAAACAGATAGAAATATCACCAAGAAACCCCATCACTAGCTCCACAATATCAAGCACTCTGATATCAATAAATCGCTGACCATTTTAGAAAAACACAGCTTTACTAACTTAAACAATATTGTTCTTTTTTTACAAAAAGGTTTTGGCATTTGGGTAAAAACTGTTCAATTTCATTGCAAAGATACTTTTAAGTCGCATGTGTGATCTTCTCGTTTCATCAAAGAAATATAAATATTTTGATTTGTTTTGAAATCCTTATAGAAGTCTTTATGACACTACTTAAATTCTATCCTGTGTAGGGTACTCACAAACAAAAGAGCTCAAAAACAAGGGTATTCTTTTTTTGCACCAAACTAGAAAGATTATGTATAATAGTACTATAATGAACTCCTGAATTTATACCAATTTTTTGTATCAGTGAATCCCAGTGTCAGAAAATTTTATGGACTATATTTATTCAAGACTTTATCCAAATAACTCTCTAGATAACTTTTACAATACTTGTGTGTGTGCACACATGTGTGTGTGTCCATATCAAGGCTTGACCTAGGGCCTCATGCTCTTATTATTGTGCTTTCTAGCTCAAAACTGGCACCTTACCACTTGAAACATGCCTCCACTTCCAGCCTTTTGCTGGTTAAATGGAGATAAGAGTCTCACATGGGGCTGGGAAGGTGGCTCAGTGGTAGAGTGCTTGCCTTGCATGCCTGAGGCCCTGGGTTCGATTCCTTAGCACCACATAAGCAAAAAGAAAAAAAAGCCGGAAGTGGCGCTGTGGCTCAAGTGCTAGAGTGTTAGCCTTGAGCTGAAGAGCTGAGGGACAGGCCCAGGCCCAGAGTTCAGGCCCCACGGCCGGACCCCCTCCCCCCCGCAAAAAAAAAGAGTCTCACAGACTTTTCTACCTAGGCTGGTTTCGAATCTTGACCTTCAGCTCTAGAATTACAGGCATGAGCCACCTGCACTCAATTTACTTTTTACATTTAAAGCCAGCACACTTGACAAGAGTTTACACATATATTATTCAATCATTTACTGGCACAAATAAAGGAAATGCAAATATTAGAAAGAATATTATTTGTGCTCTGAAGACTAAAGCATTAGGTTAGTGCTGGTGGAGATAATCTCCAAAGCTTTAGTCAAACAGCTCAGAGAACACACTGCTATATAATTAGTATTTCCAAGAATTTGCAAAAAGAAAACACTACCCAAAATAGGCATCCACAAAATAAACATTTGCAAGATGGTAAACTTTGAACGATGAACGATGGCTTTACCTTAACTAAACATACATAATCTAAGTGCAGCAAAGAAAGTAGAATACTTTTAGAATAAATCCAGCGTCCAAAATGCATTTAAGTGGCGTACATGCTCACTGAATTAAAGAACACTCTTAACAATTCCTGTGTGTACACAAAGTAAAATTGTGCACAGTAAGCATTATGCAAATAGGCTTTATAGACTATTGAGGAGAGGTGTGTGTCCCATTGTGAGTCCGGAGCCCATTCTGCACTCAAAATCTGTTTAAACGGCTGATCGTCACAAAAGGAACAGCAGCACCCCTGCCACTCACAGGTTGGAAACCCATTACGCGATGTTCTGAGCAACCTACAGAGAAAAGTACTCCTCAAGGTCACTCCAGCAGTCCACGGCAGAACCTGGTACAAAAAGCTTCCCGCTGCACCACCACAATCTTCCCAAGTCACCCAGAACGCGCACACCCAACAGTTTCTGCTCCAAACAGAACCGCAGCAGGTGACCCACGCGCGCGTGATCGCCCTGACGCCCGCAGCTGGGGGGCTAGTTTCCCCCGGAGCACGCGGGCAGGAGGAAAAGGAAGGACCCGATTCCCGGTGCCAGGGTGAAAAGCATCTGAGCATCGCCGGCGATGCTCGGGCCGTTGCCACCCGCACCAGGCAGCAAGAAGTCCCGAGTGTATTCGCCGAATTATGGTAAAGTTAGGGGAGCCCTCCAACGGCGTGATTCCTTCAGAACGCCAAGAGGTAGAGCGCCCGACACCCAGCGCTTCACCCCAGCTTTCACCCAGACCGGGCGTCCTCCAAATCCGCGCTCAATCTGCGCCCTAAGCAGGGGGGAACCAACCACAGAAGCGCTCCCGAAGTGAGCGCAAACTTTCAGCTCTCAGCGCCTTCCTTTTGCCCAGAGCTTGGAGATCTCTCCCCAGCCCCAGACCACGAGGCGGGGCGCCGGGGAGCGTGTTCCAAAACGGGGACACATACCCGGAGCCCCGGATCCAACCAGGTCTCCAGCCTCCTCGAAATCAGGTTACACACACCATTTCAGGACGCTTCTCCACGCGCGCAAGGTACGGCCGGGGAAACGCCGCCACATTCGGGGTCCCCGCCGACCGGTATCCACAAAACACAAACTTCCCGGAGCGGTGCGGAGACACCGGGACCGCAACATCAGGAGTCCGGGCCACCGGGACCGGCACGGGGGGTGGCGGAGTGGGGGTGCGGGGGGAAGACTGGGATGACTGGGACGACCCCGGACCCGAAATCTTGGGGCGCCCCAGACGTGCGCGCGGGGACGGGGGCGCGCTCGGCCCCCTCCCGCCTCCTACCTGTCTGAGAATGAAACTGGTGGAAGTGGTGCTGCCATCGGATCTCTTCAACCTGCTCCTCCGGGTCGTGGTGCCGCGGGCCACCTGCACGCGACACACGGGGCCAGAGAGAGAAGGCAGTGAGGACCGCAGCGGGGAGCCGCGCGGCCGCCCCGGGGCGCGCGACCCCCGGGGTGGGGGGGGGAGACCGCTCCCCGGAGAGGGAAGGGAGGTTCCCCCTCCAGCCCGCACCCGCGTCTCCCGGAGTCTCCCAAACGCAACGCCCACCCCCACCCTCGCCCCCCCACCCCCGCCCACCCACTCTAAGCCTCGACGGCCGAAAAGATTCCCGAGCAAGAGCGGGCCCGCCGCCAGCACCCACCACATCCATTAACAAAGACTGTCGGGGTGCGGGGTCCGAGTCCCCGGCATCGGCTGGGGGAAGCTGCGGGCTCGGGAGCCGGAGCGCAGCGGCCCGGGAGAGGAGGGGCGGGAGGCGCCGAGCCGAGGAGGGTGGGGGAGCCGGGCCGCCGACTCCCGGACTGGGGGCGCCCGGCGCTCCCCGCACAAAGGCGGGGCGCTGGGACGGCGGGGGCGGGGGGAGGAAGAGAGGGCGGTACCTGCGCGGTGGGGGAGGGCGGCCCGTCCGCGGTCCCGTTCTTGGCGTAGGAGGAGGACATGGTTCAGAGCCGCGGCATGGCCCGCTGGGGCGCCGGGGGCGCG